>NW_007079925.1:46912-62147 GCF_000164805.1 Carlito syrichta | reverse complement strand
ATAAATCAAAAAATCAGCCGGGCATGGTAGCGCGTGCCTGTAATTCCAGCTACTCAGAAGGATCGCTGGAGCCCAGCAGGTCGAGGCTGCGGTGACCGGGAGCGGCCACTGCACTCCAGTCTGGGCGACAGAGTAAGACTCCAACTCAAAAAAATAAATAAATAAATAAAAGAAAGCCAGAGCACATACCATCCGAGCTGGGGCAGAGTTCTGCCTCTGTGCGAAGAGATCTTTACCCTCCTCAAGTCCATGAGAGTGCAGGTAGCCACGAGACGCAGGTCTTATTGGCTTCTTAAACTCAAAGGCTTCCTACAAGACAGTATAGTAAAGACATCTTCTAGTGTCCATGAAAACCAACTCTAGGGTCTCAGTTGTGACTGAAGTGAGGTAGGCAAGGGAGTGGGCACTGATGATCGTTTTATAACTACCTCCAAATTAAGGATTCACCTATTTTTCTTTCTTTCTGTTTTTTTTTTAGTTGGAATCTCACTCTGTCACACAGGCTGGAGTTCAATGGCATGCATATGGCTACCTCAGCCTCGACCTGCTGAACTTCATTGCCTCAGCCTTCCAAGTAGTTGGAACCACAGGTGCACGACACCATGCTCAGCTAATTTTTTTGATTTATTGTAGAGACAAGGTCTCACCAAGTTGTCCAGTCTGGACTCGAGCCCCTGGGCTCAGGCAATCCTCTCACTTCTGCCTCCTAAAGTGCTGGGATTACAGGCGTGAGTCACCATGCCCGGTGGATTTACCTAATTCCAATACTAAACCTGTGTAACTAAGAACTTCGAAGCCTCTGTTAACAGCTAACTTCTAAACCAGCATTTTCTTTTATTTTTCTTTGTTTTTGAGTAAGAGTCTCACTCTGTTGCCCAGGCTGGAATGCAGTGGCACACTCACAGTCACCACCTTGACCTACTAGGCTCAGGTGATCGTTCCACCTCAGCCTTCCAAGTAGCTAGAACCACAGGTGCATGGCACTATGTATGGCTAATTTTTTAAAAAATTTATTGTAGAGAGGAGGTCTCACCAAGTTGCCCAGGCTAGTCTTGAATCCCTGGACTCAAGCAATTCTCTCGCCTCCACCTCTCATAGTGCTGGGATTACAGGAGTGAGCTACTGTGCCTAGACAGCATTTTTTTTCTTGTCACACTGTTTCCTAACACATGAGTATCTGCCAAGTATACCAAACACAATGGACGGTAAGCTAAATCATAATCTTTCTAAAAAAAATTAAATTAAATTTAAAGCAATATCATTGCCTGTGCCTCTGAATAGGGGTAAAAACTTTCCATCTAGAACCATCTGTTTGAGGGCTTCATATTTTCTACCCCTTGCTGCCAATTGGAGACAATTTTTTCCCCACTTAAAAAAATTATTGTATTCCATACTAAAAGCAATAAAATGCCTGTCATTTCAGCACTTTGGGAGGTCAAGGCAGCAAGATTCAGCTTGAGCCCAGGAGTTCGAGACAAGCCTGGGCAACATAATGAGACCTTATCTCTACAAAAATAAAATTAGCTAGGTGTGGTGGCATATGCCTGTAGTTCCAGCTACTCAGGAGGCTGAGGCAGAAGAATAGCCCGAGCCCAGGACGTCAAGGTGCCATGAGCCATGATCATGTCATTAAACTCCTCCTGGGAGAGTAAGATCCTGACTCAAAAGAAAAAAAAAGCAATGGAAAAAAACCCTGCAGGTTTATTTAACATGGATGATTCTTGTTATGATTCTGCTTTCTTTTCTTTTCTTTCTTTTTTTTGAGTTGGAGTCTCACTGCTGCCCAGACTGGAGTGCAGTGGCCACCACAGCCTCGACTTGCTAAGCTCCGGCGATCCTTCCGCCTCAGCCTTCCGAGTAGCTGGAATTACAGGCACATGCTACCACGCCCGGCTGATTTTTTTATTTATTGTAGAGATAAGGTTTCGCCAAGTTGCCTAGGCAGGTCTCGAACCCGCGGGCTCAGGCAATTCACTCACCTCAGCTTCCCAAAGCACGGGACTACAGGCTGAGCCGCTGAGCCACCGAGCCCGGCAATTCTGCTTTCTTAAAGCTCGAAAGCACTCATATGTCCCCTATCCTAAAACATCCATTTGAGAACTTGTTATTAAGTGCCAAAAGCAGTATCATAATATTATAGTTACTTACATGCCAACACAGTACTTTCAATGTATTAACATGTTTACCCACCAAATACAATCTGATTGCCCCCGTCCCCCACGCTTTTTGAGTTGGAGTCTCACTGTTGCTCAGGTTGGAGTACAGTGGCATGCTCACGGCCACCACAGTTTCAACCTACTGGGCTCAAGTGATCCTTCCACCTCAGCCTTCCGAGCAGCTAAAACTACAGGCGCGTGCCACAACGCCCAGCTAATTTTTTGATTTATTGTAAAGAAGAGGTGTCGCCAAGTTGCCCAGACTGGTCTTGAACCCCTGGGCTCAGGCAATCCTCTTGCCTCTGTCTTCCAAACTGCTGGAATTAGGGCGTGAGCCACTGTGCCCAGCCAATTGTCCCCATTTTACGGATGAAGAAACTAGACCTTACAAGATAAGTGATGTGTCCAAAATATAGAAGCCAGACAGGACAATTCCAGAGAACTTTTTAAAACCACCACCTACCCTGTTTTCCCTTTAAAATAAAGCTCCAGGCAGGCAACCCAGGGAGAAGCCAAGTTTGGGGGAGAACCAGGCATTAGTACAGTATTGGCCTGGTAGAAAGCACTACAGAGGCCTATGCACTGCTCTAAGAAATTAAGGAGGATACTTATTCCATATTCTCCCTCATAACATCTCCTAAGTTGACAAAGAAATCATCAGGAGAGATCAAGAAGGCAGTAGGTTTTACACTAAATCTAGATTATAAGGATTATGAACCATGGCATTTTAGCAGGAAATGGAAAAGGGGAGAAAGCAACATAGGGAAATTAAGTGAGAGAGAAGGCTGGAAAAGTTAAGCTCATTTATGCAACCACTTTGGATGCCTACCCTGTGCAAGGTCTGAGAGAGTTAGGCCAGGGTATACTTGGATGGACAACCACAAATTCACCTTCCATACCATCATTTCAGTTACCCTAAGATTCCTTAGAACTTCTTGGCCCTGTTATTTCAAATACTGCCAGGGAGCCTTTTCCTAAGCTTACAGTTCATTCCAGGGTAAGAGCAAAGAGGCAAGGAAAGCCTGAGCAGACTCTTCCAGATAAACTATTCACGGACATAATTATTCCTAAGAGCTACCATCTCAGCAACTCCTACCTGCCAGGCACCATTTTCAATGCTTTATATACAGTCTTATTTAATTCCCACAAGATCCCTAAAAGGTATTACTACTCCTAGTTTACAAAAGAAACAAAGGAGCCTAAACAGATCAAAAAAACTTGCTAAGGTCACATGGCAAGTAAGAAATAGGATTCAAATACAGATTTCTGACTCTAAGACCACACATGAATTTGTCCAAAGTTTAATCTCCCAGAAAGCAGCCATTTCTCTGTAAGTCACTGACACTTGAGGGTTTCATCTGTGCCCTGGGTTAGTACACTAAAGCCACACTCACATTTTCCTTGTTCTCATCCTGGTCAATGAGCTGAAAGATGTCATGGTCAAGTGAGTCAGAATGGCTCCTCTTCAGAGCTGGGCTACATCCCAAAAGTTTCTGCTATCAAAGTGAAAAAATGAATCATTAAGGTACATAAAAAAAAAAAAAACCCAAAACAAAAAAACCAAAAACAAAAAAAATGGAAAACTCAGTTCTCAAGGAAAAAAAGAAGAGGGGTAGAGGAACCAGGCTAGCTAGCTCCTCATACAATGCAGTAGGTAACCAGTAAATGTGACCAGGGTTCCATCTTGCCAGGACATATAAGTTTCCACTCCATGGTATTACACCTAAAATCACAAGGTCTACAGCCTTCTCAGCAGGGATTATTGTGCCAAATCAACCTTAATATAATATTTGCATAAAAAAAAAACTTCCTGGTTTAATAAAACCTTGTTAGAGATGGAGGATAAATTTCTCAAAAGGCAGTTATTACTTAAGTTGCTCTAGGTAGAATGTCTTAAGAGACTTTCACTCTCTAAATTAAGGTTTCCTATCAAGGTCACATTGGAGCTAAGAAACAGGTAACAGATATTAGCTCAATACAAGGGAGTTAACTTACAGGTAGGGAATTTATCCTCCTCATGGGATGTTCAAGGCTGTAATGAGATCAGAAGGTAAATAATGAGAATAAATCAAGTAAACAGGTATTCATATTAGCAGATGCATAGTGTTTAGCTTGTAGTCTGGGAGGGGGGCAGTCAAATAGACTCCCATTTTAGTCAAAAGAAGAATAAATTTCTGAAGCTGTTTTGTTCTCACAGCACCCAACACCAGTCTTCTAGGTGAAAAAAGCAAACCCAAGTCTTGTTCTGTCTCTCTTTTTTTTTTTTTTGAGTTGGAGTCTCACTCTGTCACCCAGACTGCAGTGCAGTGGCTGCTCCTGGCCACCGCAGCCTCGACCTGCTGGGCATTGGTGATCCTTCCGCCTCAGCCGTCCAAGTAGCTGGAACTACAGGAGCGCACTACCACGCCCGGCTCATTTTGATTTATTGTAGAGATGAGGTCTCACTAAGTTGGCCAGGCGGGTCTCGAATCCGTAGGCTCAGGCAATCCACTCACCTCAGCCTCCCAAAGGCGCGGGATTACAGGCTGAGCCACCGAGCCCAGCTTACACTTGTTCTCTTAAGGATATGTCAGAGGATAGAGCAAGGGTTTTAGTGGGACTTGAACATAACACCAAAATTACAGCTAAAATAAAAGAGAAATTCTAAAAACTGCTGACATAAACTACTCACTCTCAAGATACTAAAGTATTTCTAGGATGCAGAAGTCTTACTAGGGACAGCTAAATACAGGGTTCTAGTCCGGAATATGAACTTCATTAAAAAACTAAAAAAGGGCTGGGTGCAGTGGCTCAACCCTGTAATCCCAGCACTTTGGGGGGTTGAGGTGAGAGGATTGCCTGAGCTCACAGGTTCAAGACCAGCCTGGGCAACTGGGTGAGACCTTGTCTCTATAATAAAAAAAAAAAATTCGTCGGGCATGGTAGCACATGCCTGTAGTTCCAGCTACTTGGAAGGCTGAGGCGGAAGGATTACCTGAGCCCAGCAAGTCAAAGCTGCAGTGGCCGTGAGCACGCCACAGTACACCAGCCTGGGCAACAGAGTAAGACTAAGACTAAGAAAAAATTGCCAGGTGCAGTGGCTCATGCCTGTAATCTCAACACTTTGGAAGCCAGAGGCAAGAGGACTGCCTGAGTTCAGGGGTTTGAGACCAGCCTAAGCAACAATGGCAAGACCTCTCTTTCTACGCTAAAAAAAAAAAAAAAAAGCTAGGTGTGGTGGTGCATGCCAGTGGTTCCAGCTATGCTGCACCCCAGCATGGGTAACAGAGTTAGACTCTGACTCAAAAATACCCCACAAAAAACCCAAAAGGGCAACCCTATTTCGGGACCTCTCCCACTGCTGGGGTCATTCCTATAGCCTAATAAATTCCTACTTACTAAAACAAAACAAAACAAAAACAAAACCCAAAACAATAACAACAACAAAAACCAAACAAATAAAACTCAGAAAAATTTGTTCTAAGTACAAACATTTAAAACCACAGAATACATACTTTTCTTTACTGTCTAATGGCCCAGGAGAATCCAGACAAAAACCTGTGGAAAAGAAAGTCTCTTAGGAAATAATACACAAAACACCATTTTTCATTAAAATAACGACAGTAGTATTTTTTAAGTCAAGCATCAAAGATTCATGGCTTGTACTGTTGCCAGAACCGAATTCAAGACTCTATTTGACTGTCAAAAACTTAGTATTTGTGTAAGTCTTAATATTGTCACAGCATATTTACTCATCTTTTTCTCCTACTTGCAAATACCATCAAGGGAAATAGAATTTGAGGAGAGGGTAAATAAAACTGAATCATATCATAATTGGTTATTCAGTTAGAGGTAATTCAGATAACTTTCTGTGAGTTCCAACCACTGAAAGAATAGGTACCTAATTTTCCTGGAATAGTTCGTCTTTCAAATATTTTACCTTAGCAAATCACATGTATAATTTTGGGGTTTGAAAAATACAACTATTAGTCATATGACATACAAGGTATATGTTGCCTTTAATGAAATGTCACCAAGTATCCATCTCACAAATGGCAGCAGGGTGGAGACAGTGCTCAGCACTCCTTATAAGCCAGCTCACATCTTTCATGTCTATGTAACCTTATAAAAAGTTAGGTATTAGAGTTCCTGACTGAGTCTAGTTTGCCAGACTCAAAACAATACAAATAAACAAACAAAAAAATGAAATACACTGACACAATTGAGAATCCTAATCTCAGTTCTATATTGTATTCTACATCACATTCAGAAGCATATATTTCTTTTTAAAATTTTTTTATTTATTTATTTTTCTGAGTCAGAGTCTCACTCTGTTGCCTAGACTGGAGTGCAGTGGCATGCTCATGGCCACCCCAGCCTCAACCTACTGGGATCGGGCGATCCTTCTACCTCAGCCTTCCAAGTAGTGGAACAACAGGCGAGAAGCATATATTTCAAGACTTGTTCTTGCAGTTCCCTAAAGCATCTTTGCCCTATGTTCTTATCTGTGCAAATACAGATAAATCCTGCAAGAACATGAATTTATAAAGAATGAAATGACTGGGTGTGGTGGCTCACTACTGTAACCACAGCACTTTGGGAAGCCAAGACAGGATTGCTTGAGCTCAGGAGGAGTTTGAGACCAGACTCAAACAAAACAAAGCAAACAAAAATAATGAAATACACTGGCACATTTCCTCCATAGCAGGATCACTGAAATGATCTCATTATATTGTATTTCTAATAATTTGACCCTGTATTTTAACCAATAAGATTTTTTGAACACCACTCATGGTAAATGTTACTCTACTACTCATCCTTCAAGAGCAAGCACATACCACCCCTCCTTAGACCTATTGACACTTGACACCTATTTCCTCTCTTCATAAACTGCCACTGGGCTCCTTTGGACTGTTCCTAATGGTGTTTGTCACTCAGTGCCACGACTTCCTCAGCCACTCACCAACACTAAGCTCCTGGGTGAAAGGCCATGTTTCAGGAAATTTCCAGGGTTGCTTCCCACACAGCAGACATACAATATATGGTGAAGACAGAAAAAAATACCTGAATCGGTTGACTCAGAGGAGCCCATTCTCTGCAGATTGTTTTTCACCTCCAGTGGCAGCTCATACTCACTGAAACCAAGATAAGCCCATATAAGCGATGTCCAGGATATAATTAAAAGACCACCGTACAGGAGCCATGAGGGTAACAAGTAGCTAGACTGCCATGAACCATCATCATTTCTAGGCCACACCACAGATTCCACTTTGCCACCCAGAACACCCCTTTAGCCCTGATGCATAGGAGAAAAAGAAGCTGCGGGGAAGGGGGTCATAGCCCTGGGCCACGTTGTAGGATGCGATGACGATGGCAAAGGTTGGGCGATTTCCTGAAACGAGAGAATGTGTTCTAGGTATCGAAGTAGGGTTGAAAGTTGAAAAGGGGCATTCCTGCATTTCAGAGTTCGGGATCACACAAAACTTGTGCTTAAAAATGGAATGCCCAAGATTGAAAGGAAAGAAAACGCCATGTCCCTTTGTCGAGAAGGAACAAAGCTCACAGGAAACTAAGATCCTGCTAGGTAGTTCAGCAAAGGGATGAAGTGAGCGTCCAGAAGGGCCTGATTTCCCCCCGTGGGGATCGAATCCAAAGAACTCCCCAGTTTAGGGACAGAAGGGGAGAGTACAGAGCAATCCGAAAGGAGTGGCGTAGGTGATCCTGGCTGAGGGCAGCCCTGGAGAGTCCGAAAGGCCTCTCCCGCCCAACATTCCGCCAGGGACAAGGGTGCACATGGCGGACCCCAGCCCGGCCGCCCCTAAGCGGCGAACCCAGACCGGTAGGTCTCGCCCTTCTGCCGGCCCGGTTCTTGGCCTGATCTCCCCGAGGGCCGACTGAGGAGCCAGAGGCCTGGGGCACGGCTCGCTGGTCCCTCCTCACCTGCCCAGTCCCTGCAGCTGGTCCATGGTGACCGTCAGGTTGGTGACAGGCGACAGTCCCCCAGCGGCTGGCGCGCCAAACAGAGCCTTCACGACGGGCTGCGGCGCGGGAGGAGGGCTGCAGGCGAAGAGCAGGCGGCGGCGGTGCGGGAGCTCCGGGCCCAGTTCCATGGTGGCGCCCGGCTCGGCAGGCCTCCCGCTTCCGCTCCCTCTTCCTCTGCCGCGCCCGCCCGGCCTCGCCGGCACCGGCACCGGCCTCGGCCGCGCGCCCCGCCGCCGGCGCCCACGGGTCAAACACAAACACGCGGTTCAGGGACGCGGCAGCCGTAGGCAAGCGGCGCGGACGGGCGGGTGTCCGGACCCGGCAGGCGCCAGCCACAAGCGCCAGTGCTCCCCTCTCACCCCGCGAGGCCAGCGGGCTGGCGGGCGCCGGAACCCTGAAGATTAAGTCCAAACAAACGTGGTGGGCGGAGGAGGACAAGAGCCGTGAGGCTCACAGTCCAGGATATCTTCTGTCGCGGAGAACCAAGGCGATCTCCACCTCACTCTGGGGCTGTCGCAGCCGTGGGACCTTTCGCGGTAATAGCTGCTCACAGAGGCCGCTGCTGCCCCGCCCCCCTTTCCTAGTTGGCGCCAAACGGAATCCGCCAATCAGGAACCCACTTCTCCGCCTCGCACCCGAATGGCAGCCGGACTGGACCAATGAGAGGGGAAAAGGGAAGCCGCCTCGGTGGCTCCGCAGTCTTCCGCTCTCAGAAGGGGGTGGGGCCTAGAACAGACGCGAGCGGATCCAAAGGTGAGGGGGCCTAGAGGGCAATGAAAACTCCCAGCAGAACTTGCGAGGAGCTGGTTGCGGCCGAAAGGTTTGCCCCATTGCATGCTGGGAAGTGTAGTTCCCGCCGCGAGCGGCGGCCCAGTTGCCTACTCCCGTTGGGCCACGCCGCATCGTGCCCTGCTCTGTGCCCCATACCCGAAGGGAATGTGGAGGTTAAGGAAAGCCGTCCAGGCCTCTGGAGGTCTGTCTGTCTGGGTCCAGGCTTGGCTCGGCCTCTAAACGTGCAGTGCTGTGGTCCCCTTCCTCCTGCTCCAGCCCCAATTTATAATGAGGGAGGGAATTGAGTGACCCCAGGACTGGAGTCCCGACCACAGGGCCCAAGTCTGGAGCGCTAACAGACTCTGCCTGCTGCGCTGGCCACACACGACTTGAATCCTACAGGACGGCCTGTGCTGTGGGCCTCAGCAGTCTTGCTCACCTCCATTTTAGCCCTTATTGTAGGGTCTTAGGATCATTTCCTTCTCCTACACTCTTTCTTACTCCACTCCTGGAGAGCAATACCAGAAAATAAAAACGAAAGTATACATAGTGGAACAGTATGCCAGACTCTGTTCCAAGTGCATTATCTGTTCTGACTCATTTAATCTTTACAACTTTATGAGAGGAATTATTATCCCCATTGAATAGGTGACCATATTTACTTTTCTAGCCCCTGCACTAGTGGCAGTTCCTGGAATGGTTTTATAGAGAGGCATAGGGGCACGTATTAATTGCAAAATACAGTTTGAAAGCCATAACTGACAGGCAGAAACCCCAAACCTTTGGCCTCAACACCAGACTGGTCACAATGAGGCACCTCCCTCTCAGGATTCATCTTTTCCAGTCTCGAATCAACATCACCCAGGAACTCCTCTTCCCTCCGGAAACTCCAGGCTATTTAGGCCTCTCAGCACAGTACACAGGTTCTGTGGCCCCTCCTTGTTGTTTCAAATATTTTCCCCCAGTCCCGTCTCTTCAAACGTTCTTTTCTCTCCTGTTTTGTGTAGTTGGTTCAATATCCCTATTATTCATTCATCCAACAAATGTTTATTCAGTGTTTACTGAAACAAGCCCAGTGCTCAAAATAAAAATGCCACAATCCCTGCCCTCAGGGAGCTCAAGCTGGCTAAGCTTACTGGTCCTTCTAATAATGGGATCATCACCATTATGTTTGCCTTGGAGGGTTGGGGCACCTGGACAAGGGGCAGAGGGGGAAGGCTGGAAGGCTGGAAGGGTTGCTGCGAGAAGGAGAGCTTGGGAGTGGGGTGAGATGGATGCTTTCTAAGGAGAGGAAAGGGTTTTCAGCAGCCAGGAGATGAGAAGGAATGCTGTGCTTCCTGGGAGCTCCTCCTGAATTGCTCCAGTGAGTACCAGAATGGGCACATGGGAGTGGATGTGAGAAACGTAAGCGGGAGGAGGGGGACAGTTCTTGAAGGGCTTAGAGTTTGCTGAAGGGTTTGGCCTCATCCTTGGACAGTGGAGGGTGTGGAGTGTGTGTGATAACAAGATTTGCTGCAGGGTAAATCAGTCGGGGAGAAGGGGGCAGCCTGAGGAAAGAGGAGAAGGCTGTCCCAATAGTCTGGGAGATCCTGAACTGAGGTGGGGGCCTCAGAGACAGGAGGAAGGGAGTGATATTGCGAGCCATGAAGAAGGTGGATCTCATCGAATTTTGATAATTGAGAGTTAAGATTGCAGGGGGCTAAAGGGAAGGGAAGAGTCTAGAAGGATTCCTAGAAAGACTCAGGCACTGGGTGGATGGTAACATTTCAACCATTGATAGCAGGCACAGTTCTTGGAGAAATTTGATGAGGTGAGTTTTGTACTTGTGGATTGTCAGGGGAGAAATATGAGGTTCATTAGCATGAAGATGTCAATGTGCATTGACGATGTGTAGAGTTTTTAGGACATTGGATCTGGGGAGCACCAGACTGAGGGGCAGCAGGAGAGGAACACCAAGCTGGGGTTGCAAAAGCAACCACAAGGAGGGGCTTGACCAAGTCCATGGTTCAGAAGATCCCTGAGAAGAGTCGCTGAAGGTTGCCAAAAGAAGGTCTTTTTGTGGAAAGGCGAGGAAGTAGCCAGCCACAGAAAGGCGCTGGGAAGGAAAGAATGGCACCGAAGCTATAGTAAGTGCACCAAAATGCACATGTGTAGTGTTCATACCCACGTTATTAGTTTTAGCCCCAAGCAGAAAACCATCCTAGTGCCTATCAACAATAGAATGGGTAAATATAAATAGGTTCTTTCATATAGTGATGAAAAGGAAAGAAGTGCCATCCTCCACACTGTGGTTGAATCTCACAGTCACTGTTGAACATAAGCCAGACATAAAAATCATACATGCTGTTTAAGTCCACGGACAGACATACAATTTTTTTTCTTGAATTGGAGTCTCACTCTGTTGCCTGGGCTGGAGTGCAGTGGTACACTCACAGCTACTGCAACCTCGACCTGCTGGGGTCAGGCAATCCTTCCACCTCAGCCTTCCAAGTAGCTGGGACTACAGGCGCACGCTTCCACTCCTGGCTAATTGTTTGATTTATTGTAGAGGTGAGGTCTTCCCAAGTTACGCAGGCTGGTCTCAAACCCGTAGGCTCAGGCAGTCCTCTCACCTCAGCCTCAAAGTGCTGGGATTATAGGTGTGAGCCACCGCGCCTGGTCAAAAAATAAGATTTTCCATCTTTCAAAAATTGTATGTCTGCCAGGCAAGGTGGCTCACACCTGTATTTCCAGTGCTTTGGGAGACCAAGACAAGAGAATTGCCTGAGCCAAGGAGTTTGAGACAAGCCTAACCTCATCTCTATAAAATCAAACAATTAGCCAGGTGTGGTGGCGTGTGCCTGTAGTTCCAGTTACCTGAAATGCTGAGGTGGAAGGATTACCTGAGCCCAGCAGATCGAGGCTGCAGTAGCCGTGAGGGTACCACTGCCCTCCAGCCTGGGTGACAGAGTGAGACTCCAACTCAAAGAAAGAAAGAAAGAAAGTCTTACTTTTTAATATTTGGTGATAGGAGTTAGGGTACTGGTTATCTTTCAGCGGGTGGTGACTGCAAGTGGCCATGAAGCAGACTTTTGGGAACTGGTCACATTCTGTGTCTTGATTCAGGTGCTGTTTACCTGAATGTGTTTATTTTGAGCTACACACTCAAGATTTGTTTGCTGTTCTGTGTGAATGGTATATTTCAATTAAATGTTTATCATTAATAATAAAAATCTTGGCCGGGCGCGGTGACTCGAGCCTGTAATCCCAACACTTTGAGGGGCTGAGGTGAGAGGACTGCCTGAGCCCGCAGGTTCGAGACCAGCCTGGGCAACATGGTGAGGCCTCATCTCTACAACAAATTCAAAAAAAAAAATTAGCTGGGTGTGGTAGCACACGCCTGTAGTTCTAGTTACTTGGAAGGCTGAGGGGGAAAAATCACTGGAGCCCAGCTGGTCGACACTGGGGTGGTCATGAGTGTGCTACTGCACTCCAGCCTGGGTGATGGAGTGAGACTCCAACTCAAAAAATAAATAAATAAATAAATAAATAAATAACTTTAACCGGGCTCGGTGGCTCAGCCTGTAATCCCGCGCCTTGGGAGGCTGAGGTGAGTGGATTGCCTGAGCCCGCGGGTTCCCTGAGCCCGCGGGTTAGAGACCCGCCTGGGCAGTGAGACCTCATCTCAACAATAAATCAAAAAATCAGCCGGGCGTGGTAGCGCATGCCTGTAATTCCGGCTATTCGGAAGGCTGAGGCAGAAGGAACGCTGGAGCCCAGCAGGCGAGGCTGCGGTGACCGGGAGCGGCCACTGCACTCCAGTCTGGGCAACCAAGTGAGGCTCCAACTCAAAAAAAAAAAAAAAAAAAAATGTGCTGCTCATGATGGCCACAGTAGTGCATCATTTTCTCTTGACATACACCTTCCAGACTCCATGGAAACGGCCTTTGTCAAGTTCTCTAG
Organism: Carlito syrichta; assembly: GCF_000164805.1. NCBI lineage: Eukaryota > Metazoa > Chordata > Mammalia > Primates > Tarsiidae > Carlito > Carlito syrichta. The sequence goes on along the minus strand of NW_007079925.1, from coordinate 49,317 downwards.
CAGTTTTCATTCTGCTGAATCTGGTGACCAATTTGCAGTCCTTGCTTTACTTTGTTCAGCAGCTACCCATTAGCAGCAGCACTGCATGCTTGACCATTCCCTTCAGGAAACATTTGCTTCTATTGGCTTTCAGGACACCACTCTTCAGATTTTCCTCTTCTCTCCAGTTGATCATACAAAAAAAAAAGAAAAAAGAAAAAAAATAGGGAGGCCATGAATGAATATCTTGGCCCATCAGGGGTGGGGAACCATTCAGGCACAGAGGGAGAGAACAGCCTTGGGCTTTCTGGATAAGCTGGGCACTCCTCTGGGGCATTATGGCCCCTTGTTTTCAGCAGCAGCATTGAGCCTGGCTCATGGCAACAAGAGGAAATGTTTGTGGAGTGAAGACTAAACAGTTGAATGTCATCCTGAAGGCAGTTTAAAAACGGCCCCAGAGAGGTCATTCTTTTCCCCCTTCTCCTCGTTGAAGACGGACTGCTCTTATGGCTTGGGTGGTGAGGTGGGTCCCTAGAGCCCCTTTTTCCTCCTGCTGGTTCCCTTGGAGAGCATTGATGTAGCACCCAGAAAGGCCACGAGAGGGCACTCTTTTGCCGGGAAAAAGAATTGAGAAACCAAATGCGTCCCAATTTCTGGGGATCTGCTTCTAGAGCCTTTTACGGGGTTGGACATGCTGAAGGCCAGTAGCCTTATGCCTGTATTGTCAGTCTCAGCTGGCTCTTTATCTTATGTGGCAGGCTCTTGACCCCTCTTGGTCTCAGTTTTACCCCTCTGGGAAATGGGAGGAATAGATCGTGGTCAGTCTACTACACAGAGGCATTAGCAAGAAAAAACAAAACAAGTAGTATAAATACATTTTGGAAGTTTGAAATAAAGTGAACTGGAGAAGTTCAAGGGCATCCTCATCTTTACTGTCCCTTATCCTACCTATCCCTGTGCCAAAATGAAACAGTATTGAGTGTGTAACACTATCCTCATGAACATCCTGTGAGTGAGTGTACAGTGCGGGTCATTCTGGACAGGCGATTCCCTAGCAGGTAGAGGTGATGAGTTAGGCTAAAGACAGTGGGCAGCAAATGGAGGCCACTAGAGCAATAGGGAGTCACAGTAGGTTCTGGAATTGGGCAATGAGGACTTTATTATTTATCTATTTATTTTTGAGTGGGAGACTCACTCTGTTGCCCAGGCTGGAGTGCAGTGGCACTCTCACGGCTACCACAGCCTCAATCTGCTGGGTTCGGGTGATTCTTCTGTCTCAGCCTTCCAAGTAGCTAAGACTACTGGCATGGCCACTATCCTGGCTAATTTTTAAAAATTTATTTATTGTAGAGATGAGATCTCACCAAGTTGCCCGGGCTGGTCTCGAATCCCTGGGCACAGGCAATCCTCTCACCTCTGCCTCCCAAGGTGCTGGAATTACATGCATGAGCCACCACGCCCGGCCAGGATGAGGACTTTATTTGGCCGGGTTTTCTTTTCTTTTTTTTTTTTGAGTCGGAGTCTCACTCTGTCTCCCAGACTGGAGTGCAGTGGTATGTTCACAGCCACCGCAGCCTCAACCTGCTGGGCTCAGGTGATCCTTCTGCCTTGGCCTTCCAAATAGCTGGAACCACAGACGTGCGCCACCAGCTAATTTTTTTGGTTTATTGTAGAGATGAGGTCTCACCATGTTGCCCAGGCTGTTGTCACGCCCATGGGCTCAGGCAATCCCTCACCTTAGCCTCCCAAAGGCGTGGGATTACAGGCTGAGCCATCGAGCCCAGCGCTGACTGAGTTTTCTTGTGGTTTCCTGGGTTCCTCCTAGAAGTCAGAGTTGCTAGGTAGCATCTGAGTGCCCCTACAGCTTGTACTTGTTTCCCCCACGCCCACCCACCCAAGAATGTACTCAGAGGTGAGGAAACACTTTGCGTTGGGGGCTGGGAGGGGCTAGAGACCAGCAAGCTGGACTTGTGTTATCATTACCCAGTACCGGCCTTTCTCAATCCAGGGCCTCTGGTAGGTAGACTGTTCTTGGGGCTCCCTCCTGTCCTGGTTGAGTTAGAGCTACTTGCACCATCCTGCTGATGGCTGGTTGACAAATGCCCACATTATGCAAAGCGTGGTATGGAGAAGGGAGTAAAGGGATGAGGGCTGGGGGTCATGGTTGCCAGGACCTAACCTGTTTCTAGCCATGAGGAATGCCTGCCCCAGAAGGAGTTGGTACTGGGCCCATTCTAATACTTTGAGCCTAAAATTCCGTGCAGAGGTCCTCAAACTTTTAAAACAGGGGGCCAGTTCACTGTCCCTCAGACTGTTGGAGGGGCGGACTATAGTTTAAAGAAAACAAAAACAAAACAACTATAAGCTGGGCTCGGTGGCTCAGCCTGTAATCCCGCACCTTTGGGAGGCTGAGGTGAGTGGATTGC
>NW_007079925.1:38873-46746 GCF_000164805.1 Carlito syrichta | reverse complement strand
CAGTCTGGGCGACAGAGTGAGACTCCAACTCAAAAAAACAAACAAACAAACAAAAAAACTATGAACAAATTCCTTTTTTTTTTAAAACTATAGTCCGCCCCTCCAATGGTCTGAGGGACAGTGAACTGGCCCCCTGTTTTAAAAGTTTGAGGACCCCTGCTCCAAGGCATGCCCCAGGCCTTCTGGGATGTTCGTCTGTTCTGTGAAAAATGGGGCAGATTTGAGGAAATCAAGTTAATCAGAGTGAAATAGGTACCTTTTCTGCCCTTAAGTTGTGCATTGTATGTCTTCAGGAACAGCAAGGGAGGTTTTACATACTTCCTCACATGAGAAACCCTTTTTTTTCTTTTCTTTCTTTTTGTTTATTTATTTTTGAGTCAGAGTCTTACTCTGCCACCCAGGCTGGAGTGCAGTGGCACACTCATGGCCACCACAGTCTTGACCTGCTGGGCTCAGGCGATCCTTCCAAGTCACTGGAATTACAGTGGCTAATTTTTTTTATTTATTATAGAGATAAGGTCTTCCCAAGTTGCCCAGGCTGTTCTTAAACCCCTAGACTCAGGCAATCCTCTCACCTCGGCCTTCCAAAGTGCTGGAATTATAGGCATGAGCCACCACACCTGGCCTACACCTTAATTTTAAAAGTTGAGGAGTGAGGCAGTAAGAGCTGGTAATGTGTGGGATGTCTTTCTAAGAAAAATGGGGTTCCCTCTACCTCACTCTCCTTGACAACAGAGCCTAAGCTCACGAGTGGAGCCTTGAGCCGCCTAAAGATGACAGAAAGGCGAGGAAGAGGAGTAACCCTGTAGCATCTTTCTCCTTGCCCACTCAGGGAGGCTAAGTATGTACAGGGAAATTGGAGTTTGAAGCTACAAAAGAGGAGACATATTTTGCAAGTACTTCCAGCACTGTCCTATAAACATGTGTTTACTTAAACTTAATGAAAATTAAACTGATGTGAGAAATTACTTTCTGGGCTGGGCCTGGTGGCTCATGCCTGTAATACCAGCACTTTGGGAGGCTGAGGTGGGAGAATTGCCTAGGACAGTCTGGGCAACAGAGTGAGACCCCATCTTTACACACACACACACACACACACACACACACACACACACACACACACAATAGCCAGGTATGGTGGCATGCATGTGCAGTCCTAGCATCTTGGGAGACTGAAGTGAGAGGATTACTTGAACCCAGGAGTTCGAGGTTACAGTGAGCTATGATTGTGTCACTGTACTCTGGTCTGGGCAACAGAGAGAGACTTCGTGTCTGAAAAATAAAAATAAAAGAAATCAAGGTTGGGTGCAGTGGTTTACAACTGTAATCCCAGCACCTTGGGAGGCGGAGGCGAGAGGACTGCCTGAACGCATGGGTTTGAGACCACCCTGGGCAACTTGATGAGACCTCGTCTCTACAGTCAATCAAAAAATTAGCTGGGTGTGGTGGCACGTGCCTGTAGTTCCAGCTACTTGGAAGGCTGAGGTGGAAGTATTGCCTGAGTCCAGGAGGTGGAGACTATGGTGGCTGTGAGCGTGCCACTGCACTGTAGCCTAGGCAACAGAGTGAAACTCTAACTCAAAAATAAAAATAAAATAAAGAAATCAGTTTCCCAGTTACACTAGCCACATTTTAGGTGCTCAGTAGCTATGTGTGGTTAATAGCTATTATATTGCATAGCACAGATATAGTACGTTTCCTTAATTGCAGAAAGATCTATTGGATTGCTGGATCAAGATCCCAAACCCTTCCCTTTGGGAGGCTTATATTGTTAGAACACCTTTGGTGGACTGAGGCTGGTCTCATGGAGGTCAGCTGGCTTACAGAAGAGGACCCCAGCAGCTCATCATGAGAGATGTGGCTGGACAGGGATCCTGTGGTTGGGTGGTGTGGATGGCCCTGAGATGAATAGCTGGCCACTGAGAGATCTCTGCAAAGACAGTGGGGTCCACTGGTGGGGTCCAGCCCTGGTGGGGTCCAGTCCTGGCTCTCAAAGGGGTCATAGATGAAGATAGGATGGAAAGGAGACTACTGGGTGGGAAGGCTGTTGGAGGGTAGGCTTGCTCATGGAAAGATGTAGGTTATCATCTGAAGAGTGGGCAGTGGGTAGAATACCCAGTGCAAGGGGCCTGGGGACTGACAGACATTCCAAGAGGACCAGACTGGGCCTGCACCTGAGCTGGGCCTAGTGAGAGCATCTCCTCTGCTTCAGGCCCCTCAAGGGACAGCTGTGGCCCCCTCCAGCCCTGCACCCATGTGTGTCCAGGAAGGTAGCATCCTCTGGCTGGTGCTCTCTGCAGTTACTCTCAGGGGTCAGTCTGGCCAGAGGCTCCAGGGAGGCTTGGCTTTGCTATGTTCCGGTGAGTTGATCCGACTGGTTGCCTTTGTAGCTATTCCAATGAATGATTTTAGCTCAGTTTGGCTTCCTGGCTCAGTTTCCAAGGCTGAGAGCAGATGGACAACTCTGAGTTATAACCCTGAGTGGCCACTCTGTGAGTAGAGGTGCCTTGGCTAGGTTCCATCAGGACATACTAGGTATGGGGCTGAAGGTGGTTTGGGCTAACCTGGACATTTTGAGTCCAAAGGAAGAAACAGATACTCTCTTGGCATGCACTGCCTCCAGAGAGTAGACAACTCTTCTAAAGATTTACCCCCTTTACTCTGACAGCTGTTCTGAGGAATTGTTCTGCTTCTGAACCCAGATGCTTCCGGGACCCTGCTCCCTCTCCTTCCACCACACCCACCCAGCTTGCCCCACTCCAAAGGGCAATGAATGTTTCCTGTTGGTGAAACAAAGAATGGGAAGGAAGGCCCAGGCGTGTGGGCCTTGACACATGCTGAGAGCTCTGGTAAAGGCCCTGCTTTAGGCAGCCCTCAGGGTGCAGGTCTAGAGACATTATGGCCATGTGGGCTGGCTGGGCTCCCGAGGAGGGGCTGTCTGAGCTGGGGTCCTCAGAGCCCATTGCCATCCCAGGCCTGAGCTGTGATGAAGCCCTTGCCCTGACCTCGCCAGCTTCGGTGTTGGGCTTCATGGGGGTGGAATGGGGGTGGTGGTAAAACAGAGCCACAGAGGATATTTGGGGGGCGGAGGCAAGAGGATGGAGCCAATCCAGGTAAGGGGAAAGCCAGCAGGAGGGGTGAGTGTCTTGGAGCTTCTGTCTTGCTAGCACCAGGTGGTGGGTGCCAAGGACATCAGGCAGGAGTCTGGCTAAGATGCCAGGGAAGGACCGGCACCTAGGAAGCTTAAGAAACCTGAAGGGAGGCCGGGCTCAGTGGCTAAGCCTGTAATCCCGCGCTTTGGGAGTCCGAGTTGAGTGAATTGCCTGAGCCTGCGTGTTTGAGACCTGCCTGGGATGGCGAGACCTCATCTCTACAATAAATAAAAAACTAGCCAGGCGTGGTAGTGCGCGCCTGTGGTTCCAGTTACTTGGAAGGCCGAAGCGGAAGGATTGCTGGAGTCCGGCAGGTCGAGGCTGTGGTGGCCGGGAGTGGTCACTGCACTCCAGTCTGGGTGACAGAGTGAGACTTAAAAAAAAAAAAAGAAAGAAAAAAGAAGCCTGAAGAGCCCTGCCTGGAGATAGCCTTCACTGCCTAATCCTTTGGGGGATCCAAGCTGGCTCATGGGTCCAAAGGCACGTGCATATTGGTCCCTGACTGCTGACATAGGTTGCTGATGAGGCCAGGGACAAACTCTGAGCTGGGTCCTTTCTTCTGGCTCTTCCTCCAGGAGAGGGACTTGCGTTCACTCCAGCTCTGAACTTCACCCTCCTGGAGACTAAGTCCCAGAGAGGAACTGGCGAGATCCTTGGAGGACTGTGGCTTGCAGGAGAATGGGATAAGTAAGGGCCTCACCAGAAGAACCTCCTCCTTGGGTTTCATCCTCAGCCTTCCCCTCCCCCCATCCTTATGAACTCTCCTCTCCCATCTCTGCCAGTTCCTGGTGATTTCAGTCAGCTGGGCAGCTCCTTCTCCCTGCTGGTCTCATCAGAGGGAGAATGTCAAAAGGCAGGAGCCAGCCTGGGATGGCAAGGTACCTTCCTAAGTGGGCTCCTTTAAGGCTGAAAGCCTGTGATGTTTCCTCCCTCACACAGTGGGGCTTTGAATCAGATCGAGGGGTCAAGGAATTCACAGAGAAGCAGGAGAGAGCATGGTGCTTTTCATTCTGACTGATGCTTTCCTGGTGGAGGAAGTCAAGGAGTCAAGACTACCCTCAGTTGCTCAGCAGGTCTGCTGTTGGGGACTTCGAAGAGCTCCCCCATGTGATTTGGACAGACTGACACTGTCTAAGGTGCAGGTTGCTGGTCCAGCCCAGCTGCACCCAGTAGAGTGACGTGCAGCCTCCTGCAGAGATAATTCTCCACTAGGAGGACATTTCTATAATGCAGCACAGCCTTAGGAAAGACCTGAATCTAGGTATGGAGAGATGGTGCTCTGTGTCTAGGGGTGGGGGTGGGGGGAGGTCTCCACCTGCAAGGATGTGGGGATGGGGACCAGGAGTGAGTGTGTGTGCATGCACATGTGTGTAAGCATGTGTCCATGGTGGGATGTGTGTTTCTGTGTGTTCACTCTAACTGTGACTCCTTAGTGATTTCTTCTGGGGAGACAAGGGGACCCTTCCCCTCACTGACCCTGAGTAACTTATTTACTGTCCCTGAAGTTGGTGAAAGCCTGTCTCTGCTGAGTAAGAAGTCCCTCACCTTGGAGGTCACCTCCACTGGGAAGAGATTTCCCATCAAGGGGAGAGGGAGATGCTCTCCTCTCTCTAGCCTTATCATAGTGAGTGTGAAAATAGTCCTCAGGGGTCCTTTCCACCACCAAGGCAAAAACCTGAGTCTTTGGGGGTTGTCATGGTAACAGCCTGAGAGGGTTGAGAGTCCTACCCCCATGACTGCTCATGGACATGTTGACCATGGACTCTGACCACCTGCACCAGGACATGACATGTGCATGGGGTTCCTATGCCGTCTCCCTCCTCCATATTCAGAGCACTCCTGTGAGGAGGTCAGGGTAGGGGTCACTACTGTTCCCATTGGGTGGAGGAGGAAACTGAGGTCAGAGAGGGGGTTGCCCAGTGTTACAGAGGGGGATCTTAGTGGGCAAGGTTTCCTTTGGCTGAGTCTGTGCTCTGGCTGAGCCTGTGCCCCTGAGATGGACACTACTATCCCTCTGTAGTTCATCCTTTGGCATCACAAACCCCAACCCAACCCTCTTCATCTCTAAGCCCTGTCCCATTTTCTCTTCCATAGCCCTTCAGTCAAGAAATTGACAGTAGTTCCAGCTACTTGGAAGACTGAGGCGGAAGGATCGCCTAAGCCCAGCAGGTCGAGGCTGCAGTGGCCATGAGCGTGCCACTGCACACCAGCCTGGGCGACAAGAGTGAGACTCCAACACAAAAAAAAAAAAAAGAAAAGGAAAGAAAAGAAATTGAGACTCAGCTTTCATGGATATGTTAGAAACCCAGGGGCTGAACTGGAGGTTGCTGGCCAGGACCAGGGACTGCTGGCTTTTCCTCATGTGATCCCTGGCCACAGAATCAGGCAGAGGACTGCAATATCCCCACCAGTCTTGCATACTGGGGCAGACCTGAGTGTCCTCGGTGTCCATGAAAGCTCAGCATCCTCATGACCATGGCATGGCCTCAAGGACCCCAGGCCATTCAGCTTGCTCCCGCCCACACACGACACATTCTTTACACTGAATTAGTTGCTACTCATGAAACCAACTGTGCCCTTGTCACCATCATGCCTTGACTCACACTGTCCCCACCTGCTGTGTTTTCACCCATGCAATATCTTCCCCTTCCCTTGGGGCAGCCTGCTTGTATCCTCCCTGGTCCCCAGGTAGTGCTGCCTTCTCTGGTATCCCACAGAGTGGCCCTCCCTGTCTAATAAAGACACTATGCCTTGTTGATCTCCCTGCTGAATAGTGAGCTCCGTGGGGTGGAGACCACCTACAAATTACCCTTGTGCCCACTACCGTACACATAGCACGAAGGCTAAGAATTAAAGGGCACTGAGTCATTTTGGAAGAACACACAGAGCCAGGATGACTGAGGCTGCCTCTGAGGACAGGGTCTTGGCTTGGACTCACTTCTTATGGCCAACCTCTTGCTTTGTTTTTTTGAGTTGGAGTCTCACTCTGTCACTCAGGCTGGACTGCAGTGACACCTTTATGGCTACTGCAGCTTCGACCTGTGGGACTCAGGTGATCCTTCCGCCTCAGTCTTTGAAGTAGCTGGAACCACAGGCATGTGCCACCACGCCCGACTAATTCTTTATTTTTTTTAATTTTTTTGAGTTGGAGTCTCACTCTGTCACCCAGGCTGGAGGGCAGTGGCATGCTCCAAGCCACTGCTGCCTCGCCTGCTGGGCTCAGGTGATCCTTCCACCTCAACTCCAAGTAACTGGAACTACAGGCACTCACCACCATGTCCGGCTATTTTTAAAAAAAAATTTATTGTAGAAATGAGGTCTTGCCAAGTTGCCCAGGCTGATCTCGAACCCATGAACTCAGGCAATCCTCTCACCCCTGCCTCCCAGAGTGCTGGAATTATAGGCGTGAGCCGCCACGCCTGGCTACGTTTTCTTACTATTTGGGTTTGTCACTAGGCTTCTTGTGTATTCTTTTCTTTTCTTTCTTTCTTTTTTGAGTTGGAGTCTTACTCTGTTGCTCAGGCTGGAGTGCAGTGTCATGCTCATGGCCACCACAGCCTCAGCCTACTGAGCTCGGGTGATCCTTCAGCCTCAGCCTTCCAAGTAGCTGGAACTATAGGTGTGTACCACCATGCCCGGCTAATTTTTTGATTAATTGTAGAGATGAGGTCTCGCCAAGTTATTCAGGCTGGTCTTGAACCTGTGGGCTCAGGCAATTCTCTCACCTCAGCCTCTCAAAGTACTGGGATTATAGATGTGAGCCACCATGGCTGGCCTTGTGTATTCTTTTCATAACAGAAAAGAAAAAAGAACCTCATAGGGGAATGGGGTGAATCTCAGGACCCACAGGGCACTCTCACCTGTGAGTGGCCTAGCTTTACCAGCTGTGCAAGTGACTTGTCTCTGCCCCATCACTCTTCCACAGGTGGAGCACCTACGTCTTCAGGGAATCTTGGCTTTCCAGTGTGCTCCTCCCTCCCCAAGCACTTCCTGGATTTCATCACCCTGAATTTGCTTCGCCTCCTCTACCTCCTTCTCCTTCTTCCTCATTCCTCCTTCTCCTTCATCCTCCTCCTCTTCCTTCTTTTTATTTTTTTATTTTAATTTGTTGAGTCAGAGTCTCACTTTGTCACCCAGGCTGGAGTGCAGTGGCACACTCACGGCCACCACAGCCTCGACCTGCTGGGCTCAGGCGATCCTTCTGCCTCAGCCTTCCAAGTAACTGGAACTACAGGCACACACCACCACATCCGGCTAATTTTTTGATTTATTGTAGAGATGAGGTCTCACTAAGTTGTCCAGGCTGGTCTCGAACCTCTAGGCTCAGGTGATCCTCTCACCTTGGCCTCCCAAAGTGCTGGGATTATAGGCATGACCCACACTGCTCCTGGCCCTTCTTTCTTTTTAAATTATGTGCTGTTAAAGGACACAGTCTTCCTATAAAAAATCTAAACGACTGCAGGACAACTAAAGTCATTTTGACAACTTGCATTGCCTCCCAACTTATCCTCACTATTCACATTAGAAATAGCTTCCATTCATCTGTAATCCCAGGGTTTGGGAGGCAGAGGCGAGGGGATTGCCTGAGTCCAGAGGTTCGAGACCAGCCAGGCAACTTGTCGAGACCTCGTCTCTACAATAAATAAAAAAAATTAAGCAGGGCTCGGTGGCTCAGCCTGTAATCCCGCACCTTTGGGAGGCTGAGGTGAGTGGATTGCCTG
>NW_007079925.1:25970-38741 GCF_000164805.1 Carlito syrichta | reverse complement strand
AAAAAAAAAAAAAAAAAAAAAAAAATTAGCTGGGCATGGTGGTGCTTTCCTGTAGATCCAGCTACTTGAAAGGCTGAGGCAGATGGATCTCCTGAGTCCAGCAGGTCAAGGCTGCGGTGGCCATGAGCATGCTACTGTACTCCAGCCTGGGCAACAGAGTGAGACTCTGACTCAAAAAAAAAAAAAAAAAAAGAAATTTTTCCATTCATCAACTGGGTGGCTATCCTGATCTTTTTCTAGACACTTTTATACATTAATAACACAAAGAAATCTGATGTTGAGTGGAAAAAACAAACTCTAAGTGTTCTTATTCCCTCACTCAGCAATCAACACTGAAGACTTCTGTGACCAAATGTGTGTGAGTTTTTCCCCACACACCAAGCAAACAACCAGTTCTGCAGTGGATATCAGCTGTGTGTTTGTCCTTCAATTCAATTCTGACCCTATCTACCTAGAGATAGCATCCAACACCACAAGTTAAGGACTCAGTCCCCAAGATAGCCCCCTGACTTCCGATGCCAATTGTAAGTCCTAGGTTGTTTTGTGTTTGTGATTCACTATAAATTGAGATTCCTTTAACTCTTTCCTTGGGTTTCTTGAATTTAGAACCCAAGGAGAAACACAGAACTCAGGGAAATACTTACTTACCTTTACTAGGTTGTTATAAAGGCTATCACCAAGGATATAGGAGTAGATCAAGTGATGCATGAGGCAAGGTATGGGGGAAGGGTGTGGAGCATCCAGACTCACCACCCTCCAAGAATTTCCACGTGTTCAGCTATTCAGAAATTCCCCAAGCCCTGTCCTTTGGGTTTTTATGGAAGTGTCATTACAAGGCACAAACTGATTAAATCATTGGCTGTTGGTGATCAACTCAACCTTCGTGCTCTCTACCCTCCCTGAAAGTTGTGGGGTAGGACTGAAATTCCAAACCCTCTAATCATATTTGTTCTTTCTGGTGATCAGCCCTCATCCTGAAGCTACCTAGGGCCCTCAGCCACCAGTCAGTTCCTTAGCATACAAAAAGACATCTCTTTGGAGAGTCCAAGGATTTTAGGAGTTGTATGCCAGAAAATGGGGCTGAAGACAAAATAATATATTTCACAATAATACAGGTGTCTTAGCCGGCTCGGTGGCTCAGCCTGTAATCCTGCGCCTTGGAAGGCTGAGGAGAGTGGATTGCCTGAGCCTGCGGGTTCGTGACCCACCTGGGCAACTTGGTGAGACCTCATCTCTACCATGCCTGTAATTCCAGCTACTTGGAAGGCTGAGGCGGAAGGATCGCCAGAGCCCCAGCAGGTCGAGGCTGCAATGGCTGCAGCAGCCACTGCACTTCAGTCTGGGCAACAGAGTGAGACTCCAACTCAAAAAAAAAAATAATAATACAGGTGTCTTGTTTTATGGTAATTGATGCTTTACATGGATGGAATCATTCTGTTCACATTATTCTGCAACTTACCTTTCCCCTTTAATTATATATCTTTCTAGAACACCACTGAAGGAAAGACTTCTTACTTTAAACATTTTTGGGGGGCCGGGCGTGGTGGCTCAAGTCTGTATTGCCAGCACTTTGGGAGGCTGAGTTGAGGAGATTGCCTGAGCCCATAGGTTCGAGAATAGCTGGGCAACTTGTCGAGACCTCATCTCTTCAATAAACCAAAAAATAAGCTGGGCGTGGTAGCACACACCTGTGCTTCCAGCTACTTGGAAGGCTGAGGTGGAAGGATCGCCTGAGCCCAGCAGGTCGAGGCTGTGGTAGATGTGAGTGTGCCACTGCACTCCAGCCAGAATGAGTGAGAGTGAGACTCCAACTAAAAACAACAAAAATTTTTTTTTTTTCTTTTTGTGGAGATGGGATCTTACTGTATTGTCCAGATTGGTCTCTCGCTCTTGGCTTCAAGCAATCCTCCCTCCTCAGTCTCCTAAAGTGCTGGGATTATAGACGTGAGCCACCACACCCAGCCTCATACTGGGTCTCTTATACTGCTTTGCTCTAATTGACTGAAGTCCAGGAGCTTCAGGAGGAGGTCAGGGACTGGGAGGAGCAAGATGTCTAAAAAGATGAGATAGGGAAAAGGAGGAGAACCAAAAAGACAACAGCCCCAGATTGGGGACTGTGTGGTGACAACACTATTGCGCTAGCTTCTGCAGGACCATCTGCTCCCACCTCTTGACTGATCTATCCTCTTTGTTGGGTTGGGAGCAGGCATGGGGAGAGTGCTCAAGGCCCAGCCCATCAATCTCAGGGTTTAGGTACAACAGCCTTGGGATCCTTTCCTCTTCCTCCTTGCCCTGCTGCATTCTTCCCCCTCTCTCCCTATCCTCCTCTCTCTCTTGAAACAAGCAGCACAGGGAGAGACTGGTCCAGGGCAATGGAGCCAGAGTCCTGAAGGAGCTGCTCTTCAGCTGGGCTTCTTAATTAAGTCTGAGGCAATTTGAGTTGAGTTTGTACTCATTTGTAGCTGAGTGCCCACCTGAGAAGTTTTCTCTGTCTCTCAAATGTGGTAGAAGACAAAACAAATTGCTCAAGGAAGTCACAGCTAGTGAGAGGTGTACCAGTGGTTCAAACCCACATCTGCCTGACTTCAGGGCTTAAGTTCCTGACTAGCTCTTGGGGGTAGCTATTTCTGGAGCATCTGTTTTGGGCCAGTCATGTCCCAAAGTTCTTTAGCCACATTGACTCCTTGATCACATCTCATCCTTTATCAAAAGCTACCTGGGACCCATGCTTTCTGAGGCCAATCTTACCAAGGAAATGGAGGCACAGAGAGGTTGCTTCGCTCCTTGTCCAAAACCACACAGCAAGGAAGTGGCAGAGCTGGGACCTAATACTCAGGCGCTTTGTGTCCAGTGTCCATGCTCTTGCCCACTTTATGGCATGGTCTTCATTAGAACCAATGTCCCCAAAGCCTGTTCCATCTGTCCCTGCCCCAGGAAAGCAGAAGAAGCACCCACTTCCTTCAGTTTTCCCTGTGTCTTCTCAGGGCACCTTGCCCTGTGGAAAAGCTGAGAAGGACATTTCTGGAACCTAGGATGCTCATGCTTTTCCTGGCTTAACTTCCAGTACCCTCTCTGTGGGGTGGGCCTGGGAGAAATCTAAGCATCCCTTCCTGAGCTCACAGGGCTGGGTACCCATTTAGCCACCTCACACTGAGTGCCTCTGTGGTCCAGGGCCCACTCAGAGCTGGGGGAGCCCACAGTCTGGAGGAAGACAGACAAGCAAATGAATATACCCCCTGTCAGTTGGGGCATTTCAGCCCCAAACTAAAAATCCCTTTTCCTGACTCAGGTCCTCTTGCTGCTCCTCCCCCAATCTTTCTCTGCTCTCCTCTCACGAGCAAAACAAAGTCTCACTTTGACTCATGTGACACCTGCAGGCTCAGCTTTTTGAGTATTGCCCCGGAATTCCCCTAAGATGAATTCTGTACTTGCTGTTGCAGTCAGAACATTTTCACACTCCTAGTGACCTCCACAGATATTTTTCTGTGGGTAAAATGCTGAAAGAGAACTATGCTCAGAAAGTCCCAAGAGCCGGGCTCGGTGGCTCAGCCTGTAATCCCGCGCTTTGGGAGGCCAAGGTGAGTGAATTGCCTGAGCCCGCGGGTTCGAGACCCGCCCGGGCAACTTGGCGAGACCTCATCTCTACAATAAATCAAAAATTAGCCAGGCGTGGTAGCGAGCCTGTAGTTCCAGTTACTTGGAAGGCTGAGGCAGAAGGATCGCCGGAGCCCAGCAGGTCGAGGCTGCAGTGGCCAGGAGCGGCCACTGCACCCCAGTCTGGGCGACAGAGTGCGACTCCAAGTCAAAAAAAAAAAAAAGTCCCAAGAACCTGAGGAAGTGCACCCAAACCCTAGGAACCTTGTCAAGGAGGCTGGGGTGAAGATGGAAGGAGGGTGTTCCAGCTGAGAGAAGCAGCCTGTTGTGTGAGGGCCCCAGGGAAGGCAAGGGCCTGTGCCTGCCTGAGCTCGGAAGATGCTGGACCGGAGATGAGGACAAAGGCCTGATCTCTGGCTTCAGGACTGCCCTCTAGGATGGTATGCCTGGGAGTGCTCCAAATTCCATAGCAAGCAAGACTGGCCTAGAGGTCAGACCTCAGCACTGCCAGGCCACACTTGGGTCTTGTCCAGACCCTTTCTCCTTGCTCTTTGGGGCCCTTAGTTACCCCTTCTGGATGATGAGGAGTTGCAATAGTCAGTGTCGTCCTTCACATATTTGAACATGTAGGTTTAGAGTTCTTTCTTAATTTCTTTTTTTTTTTTTTTGAGTCGGAATCTCACTCTGTCACCCAGACTGGAGTGCAGTGGCCGCTCCCAGGCTCGACCCACTAGGCTCTGGCAATCCTTCCACCTCAGCCTTCCGAATAGCCGGAATTACAGGCGTGCGCTACCATGCCCGGCTGATTTTTTAATTTTTTTATTGTAGAGATGAGGTCTCGCCAAGTTGCCCAGGCGGGTTTCGAACTCACGGGCTCAGGCAATCCACTCACCTCAGCCTCCCAAAGGTGCGGGATTACAGGCTGAGCCACCGAGCCCGGGTTCTTAATTTCTTAAAGAAGACTTTACCGCTGGGTGCGGTGGCTCACGCCAGTAATCCCAGCACTTTGGGAGGCAGAGGAGAGAGGATTGCCAGAACTCAGGGATTCGAGACCAGCCTAAGCAACATGGGGAGACCCTGTCTCTACAATACATCAAAAAATTAGCTGGGTGTGGCGGCACACACCTGTAGTTCCAGCTACTTGAAAGTCTGAGTTGGAAGGATCACCTGAGCCCAGCAGGCCGAGGCTGTGGTGGCTATGAGCATGAGCATGCCACTGCACTCCAGCCTGGGCAACCGAGTGAGACTCTGACTCAAAAAAAAAAAAAAAAAAAAGAAGACTTTATCAAACCAATATATAAAAGTCATAAATACATGTTATATTTCCCAAGTGACTTAGAATCTCCATTATTTGAGGAATTCCTGAAAGAACCAAGATGGAGTTGATATACCCAAAGAACAGTCATTTTAACACTGCTTAGTTCTGTCATATTCTCTTAACTTTACCTAGCTTATACTCTAATCAGGGACAGAACCAGTTCCTTAGTGATAGCTCTTTTTTTTTGACAGTCTCACTCTGTCACCACAGCCTCGCCCTGCTGGGCTCCGGCAATCCTTCCGCCTTCAGCCTTCCAAATAGCCAGAACTACAGACATGCGCCACCAAACCTGGCTAATTTTTTGATTTATTGTAGAGATGAGGTCTCGCCATGTTGCCCGGGCTGGTCTTGAACTTGCGGGCTCAGGCAATTCACTCGCCACTGAGCCCAGCCAGCTATTGATAATTGTTTTACAACCCCTCCCCAGCTTGTTTTGTACTGATTAGTTTTTTTATTCCAAGCATTTGCATAAGAAACAAGTTAACCTAATGAGCCTATCTGTGATCTTTATGACACATACCCCATCAAAATGACAACTATCCACCCATCTGTCTGAGTCAGCATCTGTGCTTACATGTCACCTTCATGATGACAAGAAACAGACCACAACTCAATCACTTTAATGACCTTCCTTCATCAAAGGGAAGGTTTAAAAGCATTCAACCTCAAGCAGGCATTCACAATTGCTTTGCTAAACTCTGGTGTGGATGAGTGGTTCTTTGAGCTATGGCTGCCACGTTTTCCTAAACCTTGGTCCCCTTCCCTAGGGAGGGGAGGTGAATCTCTCTCTCTCTCTCTCTCTTTTACTTTCTAAATAACCTATCTTTTCCAGTTTAACTTCTATGCAATTCTTTGCAACTTTCACGAGACACCAGCTCACAGACCCTGGGTCTGACTTAACATTTTGGACACCCCACTGGGATTTTGACCTACCACACTCCTTGAAGCTGGTCCTGTTATTTTTTCTGGGGGTGGTGGCTGGGCAGTCACACAGGACCCTTATGCTCAGGAGGGCTTAGTTTTTGAGTTGGTGTCTCACTCTGTCGCCCAGTCTGGAGTTCTGTGGCACACTCACGGCCATCCCAGTGTTGACCTACTGGGCTCCGGTGATCCTTCCGCCTCAGCCTTCCAAGTAGCTGGAATTACTGGGACTATAGGTGTGCACTGTCATGCCTAGCTAATTTTTTTGATTTGTTGTAGAGATGAAGTCCCCCCAGGTTGCCTGGGCTGGTCTTGAACCTGCGGGCTCAGGCAATCAACTCATCTCAGCCTCCCAAAGTGCTGGGATTACAGGCTGAGCCACCCAGCCAAAGGGTTTAGTTTAATGCCTTCTTCTTGAAGTCTTGAAATTCTTTATGGCTTTCTAACAAAGGACCCCACACTTTCTATTTTTTTTTTAAGTATTAAAACATTTTTGGGCTCGGTGTCTCAGTCTGTAATCCCGCGCCTTTGGGAGGCTGAGGTGAATGGATTGCCTGAACCCGCGGGTTTGAGACCTGCCTGAGCAGCGAGACCTCATCTCTACAATAAATCAAAAAATCAACCGGGCGTGGTAGCGCATGCCTGTAATTCCAGCTACTTGGAAGGCTGAGGCAGAAGGATTGCTGGAGCCCAGCAGGCGAGGCTGCGGTGGCCGGGAGCGGCCACTGCACTCCAGTCTGGGCGACCGAGTGAGACTCCAACTTAAAAAAATAAAAAATAAAATAAATAAATAAATAAAACATTTTTTGGTGAAATGTATTTTCTAGAAACTTGTTCTATGGAATTGATATGGATTTTTCAGGTCAGCCTGGGTTTTGAGAGTGTCAGCTCAATGGGTCAGCCAGCCAAACCCCAGAGAGTCGTCTTGAGGGGTGGGTAAGCCTAGCCTCGGAAGTGTTGGCTCTAATGGGCTGACATGCTGAGCCCTGAGAGGGTTGCTGGTTCAGTGGGCTGGCAAGCCTAGCCCCTGGAGTATCTCAGCTTTGGAGTCTCGCCTTCTTCCAGCAGCTCTCCTGGTTCAGCTGGCTCTGTGGGCTGGCAAGCCAGCTTCTGGGGTGCACAGTTCTTCGACTCCAACGATATTCTGCAGCTCCTCAGGTTGCAGCTCTTCAGGGTTGATGTTCTTGTCTCATACCCAGGAAGAATGAGGGACACGGACAGCCGGAAAGTGAGAAAGCAGGATTTATTGAGAGGACAGAAAAGCCTCCACAGGGGGAGGGGCCCTGAAAGGATTACAGGACCCCACACTTTCATTTTCCATTGGGGCTTGCAAATTATGTAGTTGACTCTCACAATAGCAGTGCTACACTCCCAACAACCCTTGAAGAAGCCCCTGGAGGTCATTCTGTGAGTGACTTATTTCCCTCCATACTTGCCCAAAGTCTCCCTGGAGTTTTTACTCCTAGCCAGAGGAGAAGGGGGACAGCCTGGGAAAAGAAGGAAGAGAGTGGGAGGTGGCACAGGGCAAAGGGGTCACCCAGTCCAGCCCTTCAATGCCCAGAGTGCAGCAGATTGAAAATCTGACTCTCCAGCACTTTTTCTCTCAATGGGTTGCAGGAGAGACACAGGCCTGGACAGGGTGGTGTTTGGTGGGGTCAAAACAGGGGGACAGGAAGCACAGTTGAGAAAGATAGGAGACCTAGATTGGGCCAGGGGAAACCCTGAAGTAGAGCCAGTGCTCTGGGTCCTACCAACAGCCCTGACTTGGCCAAGATCTCCCTCCCAAGGAAACACCCTCACCTGACCTTGGATTTCAGTTTCCTCCCTTGTGGAATGGGACTGGTAGTCACCCCTGTCCTGTCCTCCCAGGATTGCTATGAACTTAAAGGAGGTGGGCACACAGGACCTCCTTAAACCCTGAAGGATCACACATATAGGACTCAGGTAGCCATACTCTATAGGCACCAGAGTCAGAGTAAAGCCATGAGGAGGTACAGGACACAAAGGGCCCCAGAATCCCTTCATGGCATTTTTACCATGACAGACAACCCCAGGGATTAATGTTGGGATTTTTGCTTTGGTGACAGGATGGGTCCCAGAGGCCCCAACTAATGCTGTTGCCATGGGCAAACTAACTGGGAGAAAACTCATTTCAGTGGGGTTGACCTTGGGCATATGAATGACCATCAAGGCACCATGATGAGAGAGATCCTTACTTCACCAGCTACCGGAAGTAAGGATCCAGTTACAGGAAGTAAGGATCTAGGCTCTTAGTCACAGCCAGCATTTGGCATTGGCACACATGGCTCCCATCAGTCCTAGTTCTAACCCCCTACCCCCAGTCCCTAGTACCCATCAGTCTTTCCTGGTCTCCCATCCCCCTCCAACCTACAGTCTCAGCTCCCAAGTGTTTTCTTGTGTTCTTGGTTTTTCAGGAGTTCTATTTCAGGAAGGAAAGAAAACCCTAGGGAGGGAAGTTGTTGAAGACAGAATCAGTGGTTCTCAACTGGTCAGGTAAGTGGACAAGAAGGTGGCCTTTACTTATACATTTAATTTTAAGAGACAGAGGTTTTGCTCTGCTGCGCAGGCTGGAGTGTAGTAGTACAATCATAGCTCACTGTAGCCTTGAACTCCTGGGCTCAAGTGATCCTCCCACATCAGTTTCCTGAGAGTAGATGGGACAACAGGTGCATGCCACCATGACTGGCTAATTTTTAACTTGTTTTTTTGTAAAGATGAGGTCTCACTATGTTGCCTACACTGGTTGCAAACTCCTGGCCGTAAGCAATCCTCCTGCTTTGACCTCCCAAAGTACTAAGAATACAAGTGTGAACCACTGTGCCTGGTAAGGAAAGTGGCCTTTAAAAATATCCTGAATTGCTGTTTTTTTTTTGAGTTGGAGTCACCCTCCGTCTCCCAGACTGGAATGCCGTGGCACACTCACAGCGACTCCAGCGTCGAACTGCTGGGCTCCTGCGATTCTTCAGCCTCAGTCTTCCAAGTCGTTGGAACTACAGGCGCGCGCTACCATGCTCGACTAATTTTATCTTTATTGTAGAGATGAGATCTTGCCAAGTTGCCTGGGCTGGTCTTGAACCCATGGGCTGAGGTAATCCATTCGCCTTGGTCTCCCAAAGTGCTGGGATTACAGGCTGAGCCACAGAGCCTGACCCTGAATTGCTTTTTGTAAATAAGCAAAAGCCAGATGCCACATGGATCTGAGTTCAAACTGGGATCCCTGAGAGAGGCGGGCTTGGGTAAATGGTGTCAGTGGAAATTATATCCTGATCTCCACTCCTCTTCTCCCCTCAGGGAATTGGTCCCTTCTCTCTTCACCTCCCAAAAGGCATACAGGCTTGCAGGTGTCTGGGCAGAGCCTCAGGATGGAGCAGTTTCCATCCTCCCAGGGTATCCATGAGCAGGTGGACTGATCTCCACTAGGGACAAGCCAGGCTGTGGGAAGGACCATGTATGAACCCCCAGGAAAGATGTGGGGATGTATGGTGTCTAAGTGTGGGGTACTCCAGTCTCCTGGAATGGCACAGGCTCAGCACCACTCCTGTTTGAAGCATATGGTCTCTTGAGGACTGACCCTGATATCCTGAGGTGTTTGTAGGTCTTTATACAGGCAGAGGAATGGGGAAATGCTCCCCAAGGCAGTCCAGGGGCCCATCTGGGAAGAGTCCTTGCCTAAGGACTGCTAACTGCCCTCTCTACATTCATGTCCAGAGTAAAGGCCTACCGATGGGAACTGGTACCCATATCCACCAGTCCACCTCACATCTAAACTGACTGAGTCTGGCCCTCTTCTGGAAAGCTTGTGCATCCTCCAACTCAGCCTCAGTCTCCACCTGGCTCAGCCCAACTTACCACTCAGACTCCACTGAGAGGAACTAGAAGTTCTCTCACTGAAGCCAGGACATCTTACTTAGGCTTGGGGCTGGGACAGGCTCCAAGGCTTCCAGTCCCAGCAGGAGCAGCCCAGTTCATATGACCACTATGTTTCTGGTCTTGTACCCTGGGGGCTGCCTGTAGTGGGACCTTTAAAATTTCTTTTATTTATTTATTTTTTTGAGTTGGAATCTCACTTTGCCACCCAGGCTCAAGTGCAGTGGCACGTTCACGGCCACCGCAGCCTCACCTGCTGGGTTCAAGTAATCCTTCCATTTGAGCCTTCCAAGTAACTGGAACTACAGGCATGTGCCACCATACCCAGCTAATTTTTTGATTTATTGTAGAGATGAGGTCTTGCCAAGTTGCCCAGGATGGTCTCGAACTCATGGGCTCAGGCAGTCCTCTCGCCTCTGCCTCCCAGTGCTGGGATTACAGGTGTGAGCCACTGCACCCGGCTTGTAGTGGGACCTTTAACAGATCTCTTGGAATGTGTAAGGAGCCACCATGGTCCAATCCACGGGCCTGGCCCTTCCTTCTTATTCCTTGTTTGACCAACAGGAATTGTTCAATGCCCTTTGGAGTGGAGCAAACTATGAGGTGTAAATCAGGAGGGGGTAGTTCCCTGTAAACCTCAGGTCTCCAGAAGCAGAACAATTCCTCAGAATGGCTAGTCAGAGATAAACTAGTTAGAGTAACTAATCAGAGAAACTAGTAAGAACATTGGTCAGGTCAGATATCTGTTGGTGTTCTGGAATTTCACCAGGATCAATCCTATCTTGCCCAGAGAAAGGAGACATTCTGGATCTTATAAGGTCCCAGAATGATGCTCTTACAGGAAAAAACATTTTTTTTTTTTTGAGTCGAGACTCTGTCACCCAGGCTAGAGTGCAGTGGCACGCTCACGGCCACTACAATCTCGACCCACTGAACTCAGGTGATCCTTCCACCTCAGCCTTTCAAATAGATGGAATTACATGTGAGCACCACCACGCCCGGCTAATATTTTGATTTATTGTAGAGGTGAGGTCTTGCCAACTTACCTATGCTATTCTTGAACCCCTGGGCTCAGGCAATCCTCTCGCCTCTGCCTCCCAAAGTGCTGGGATTACAGGTGTGAGCCACTGCGCCCGGCAGAAAACTTTTTTTAGTTGATATTTCTCATATTATAGTATCTAGATTTTCTACACTAAGCATAGACTGCTTTTATTTATAATCCGAACAAAGTGTACAAAGAAACAGAATACTTCATGGTTGGTTATGTTTGCATTGTTTCAGGCATTCACTTTGTGTCTCTCTGATAAACTGCCATGATAATGTGACAGCCGGGTAAACTGGGTAGTAATATATCAGGTTCTGCCCTGGGACTCGAAACATGTTTGTTGGCTTCTGTTGGACCAGGTTTGACCACTAGAGAGCCCAGTAGCCCCTGTGATGTCCAAACATAACATCCAAGGCACAAAGTAAAGATGTGAGTTGTGAGTTCCATGGACTCATCTCCTTTGGGAAATGTTTGCTGAAGCCGGCACATGTGAGGGCAGTGTTTTATTGGGTCAGAATCACCCATAAAAATAACAGTGTGGACTGTCCTAGTGGGCAAGGAGAGAGGTTAGCAAACCACAAAACCACACTTGAAAATCACTTCTTTTTCTTTCTTTCTTTATTTTTTTGTTTGAGTCTGAGTCTCACCCTGTTGCCCAGGCTGGAGTACAGTGGCATGCTCACGGCCACCGCAGCCTCAACTTGCTGGGCTCAGGTGATCCCACTTCAGCCTTCCAAGTAGCTGGAACCACAGTCATGCGCTACCACACCCAGCTACTTTTTTTGATTTATTATAGAAACGAAGTCTCACCGAGTTGCCCGCGCTGGTCTCGAACCCCTGGGCTCAAGCAATCCTCTCACCTCTGCCTCCCAAAATGCTGGAATTGCAGGCATGAGCCATTGTGCCTGGCTGAAAATCACATCTTTTTCTTAGGAGCTTCCTGGTCCTAATAAAACAAGAATTTCTCTCACTCTGTTCTTCATCAGAAGTCCTTGAATTTGGTCGGGCATGATAGTTCAAGCATGTAATCTCAGCACTTTGGGAGGCTGAGGCAAGAAGATTGCCTGAGCTCAGGAGTTTGAGATCAGCCTGGGCAACTTGGTGAGACCCCATCTCTACAATAAATAAAATAAATAAATAAGCTGGGCATGGTAGCACATGCCTGTAGTTCCAGCTACTTGGAAGGCTGAGGTAAAAGGATTGACTCCAAAAAAAAAAAAACAAATTCTTGAATTTGGTAAGTTTATGCAGCTACAATGCCAGCTTTAATGCTAATGTCCTAATTCTGTATGAATTGGAATCAATGCCACTTGAAATGCTTTCTTGGCCTTCTGGTGTTAACTTCAGTTGAAACTTTGGTTATGCATTATTTGCTGCAGTTCATATTAGAAAAATAATAGGTAAGTTTGCGTGTGTTTAAAAAAATCTGCACCAGGTTGGGTGTGGTGGTTCACACCTGTAATCCCAGCACTTTGTAAGGCTGAGGTAGGAGAATCCTTTGAGGCCAGGAATTTGAGACCATTTTGGGCAACATAGTGAGATCCCCAACTTTACACAAATTTTTAAATGAGCTGGGTGTGGTGGCATGCACTTATGGCCCTACCTGCTTGAAAGGTTGAGGCAGAAGGATCTTTTGAGCCCAGGAGTTTGAGGCTGCAGTGAGCTATGATTGAGCCACTGCACTTGAGCTTGGGCAATAGAGCAAGATCCTGTCTCAACCCCCCCCACCCCACATTTCCACCTGCTTGTTCTTGCAGATCATTGCTTTAAAATTTCACCCTGTATTTGCTGTCATTTCACAAGACACTTTGGTGTAATTAATAGAAGAAGCAGGGCAAGGTAGTTGTGCCTATAAATCCCAGCTACTTGGGAGACTAAGGAAGGAGGATCACTTGAGTCCAGGATTTCAAGGCTGCAGTTAGCTATGATCCAGCTGTTATAGCCTCCTTTTTTTTTTTTGAGTTGGAGTCTCACTCCGTTGCCCAGACTGGAGTGCAGTGGCCAC
>NW_007079925.1:23890-25760 GCF_000164805.1 Carlito syrichta | reverse complement strand
GCCAAGTTGCCCAGGCGGGTCTCAAACCCACGGGTTCAGGCAATCCACTCACCTCGGCCTTCCAGAGCGCGGGATTACAGGCTGAGCCACCGAGCCCGGCTTATTATTTTGTTTTTTTAATTGAGTCATGGTCTCACCCTGTAACACAGGCTGGTGTCTAGTGGCATGATCACTGTTCATCACCACATCTAGCTCAAGCATGCTCCTACGTTGGCCTCCTGAGTAGCTGGGACTATAGGCATGCCACCATGCCTGGCTTATTTTTTTATTTTTATTTTGTAGAGATGAGGTCTCACTATGTTGCCCAGGCTGGTCTTGAACTCCTGGGCTCAAGCAATCTTCCAATGTGCTGGGATTACAGGTTTGAGCCATTGCATCTCCTGGGTTTTCTTTTTTTTTGAGTTGGAGTCTCACTCCGTAGCAGACTGGAGTGCAGTGGCCGCTCCCGGCCACCACAGCCTCGACCTGCTGGGCTCCGGCGATCCTTCCGCCTCAGCCTTCTAAGTAGCTAGAACTACAGCTGCGCGCTACCACACCCGGCTAATTTTTTTTTCTTTATTGTAGAGTTGAGGTCTCACCAATTTGCCCAAACGGGTCTCGAACCTGCGGGCTCAGGCAATCCACTCACCTCAGCTTCTCAAAGCGCGGGATTACAGGCTGAGCCACTGAGCTAACTTCCTGGGTTATTGCCTGCTGCATGGTAAGGCCAATACACTGAGACAGCAGTTATTGCAGTAGCCCAGCCATGAGGTTAGGATTTTTAGAAGTAATTTTGCAGACAAGGGAATATGGAATTGAGACAGCTGATTGGCTGGGGATGAAATCAAAGAGGCATCTTCCTATGCCAAGTCAGTTTCTGGGTTAGTTTTATGTTATCTACAGGAGCAATTGGGGAAGTCATAAATCTTGTGAATAATGGATTCAGGAGGGGGGAAGCCCTGGTGATCACAGCTGCTCACACCCTTTGATAATTAAATTTCTGGATATCATCAAGGAGGTTGGCATGACCTACAGCCCATTGCTCTTTGAGTCAAAAATAAGTACATTAATTTTGTAGGCAGCCCCTAGGATATGCATGGAGGGAGAAAAAGTCAAAGAGAAAAAAAAAATAAGTAAAACAAGCTGAGTGCAGTGGCTTACGCCTGTAATTCCAGCACTTTAGGTGGCGGAGGTGAGAAAATTGCCTGAGCCCAGGGGTTCAAGATCAGCCTGAGCAACATGGTGAGACCTCATCTCCACAGTAAATTACAAAATCAGTCGGGTGTGGTGGCATATGCCTATGGTTCCATATACTTGGAAGGCTGAGGTGGAAGGATCATCTGAGCCCAGCAAGTCAGGCTGCAGTGGCTGTGAGTGTGTCACTGCACTCCAGCCTGAGTGACAGAGAGACTCCAACTCAAAAAAAGAACACTATTTTCTTCTTCAAAACAATTGATTCACAGAATCTAACAAAATGTACCAATTATTCACAAAAAGTGTTCAAATACTTGATAAATTTGAGTTAGACATAAGAACATAACCTGGGATGGTGACACTTGAAAGAAGACTGAAAAGTGGGGGGCTGAGGAGGTAGGGAGTGTTTGGGGGTTCTTGAAACCCTGGAGATGTGGTTCCCCAAGTGCTCTCTGGCCCTGGAAGACCGCTTCTTCTCGCAACCCACATAGTTGCAGGATATATATTTTGGGCAAATCCGTAAATGTAGTTAATTGTGCAAATAGGTTATTTAGAAAATTGATGCTTGATCATTGGCTTTGGTCATTTTTTGTCCAGTTAATTTTCTTTAAATGTACCTTGAAGCTGGGCTCAGTGGCTCAGTCTGTAATCCCGCGCCTTTGGGAGGCTGAGGTGAGTGGATTGCCTGAGCCTGCGG
>NW_007079925.1:16608-23782 GCF_000164805.1 Carlito syrichta | reverse complement strand
AGTCTGGGAGTCTCACCCTCTGCAACTTCCTCACCTATGCACCTCTCGTGGCCTGCAGATGTGGAACATGCCCCAGTTTCCTGCTCTGGACTTTAATGAATCTCTTGGGGACCCCATTCCCTTCCTCTGTCACTGTTTCCAATACCTTCCTTCCCTCTGCTCTCCTCACACAGCCCCTGCTGGCCGCCATGCCTTTGCTCAGATTGTTTCCCTGGCCCCGGCGCTCTCCCTTCCATCTCAGGGCCCCATTCTTCCTAAATTCCTCCTCTAATGCTTTGGCATCTGCCGTCCTTCCTTAGGCTTTTGATGCAAATTTTTCAGGTCAGCCTGGGCTTCGGGAGTGTCAGCTCAATGGGTGGACCAGCCAAGTCCCAGAAAGGGTCATCGAGGGGCTGATAAACCTAGCCCCAGGAGTGTCAGCTCCAGTGGGCTGGCAAGTCAAGCCCTGAGAGTGTTACTATTAGGTGGGCTGGCAAGCTTAGCCCCCCGAGTGTCTCAACTTCGGAGTCTCACCTTCTTCCAGCAGCTCTCCTGGTTCAGCCGGCTCTGTCAGCTGGCAGGCCAGCCTCTGGGGTGTATGGCTCTTCAACTCCAGTGATCTTCTGCAGCTCTTCAGGTCACAGCTCTTCAGGGTCGAGGTTCTTGTCTCATGCCCAGGAAGAATGAGGGACATGGACAGCCAGAAAGTGAGAAAGCAGGGTTTATTGAAAGGACAGAAACGTTCCCACAGTGGGAGGGGACCAGAAGAGGTTGCCCACCTGGAGCCAGAAACCTGGTGCTTATATAGCCCTAAGGCCAAGTTGATTGACTAGCACTAGCTGTGAGCTGTAGCTGTTCTGATTGGTCAGTATTAAGGACCAATCAACATGAGGTAGGGGCTGATTGGTGAGCTGATTGGTTGCTTTTCGATCCCAGCTGTGAGTACTTAAGCTCTAGCTTGGGAGGCTCACAGGGAGCTTGCTTACCAATGCCGAATTGTTGTTACCAGAGGACCCGCCTGTCTGTCTGCCTAGCCTTTCTCTAGTTATCTCCTGTCTCATTTCCTCCTGAAGTAGGGGCAGCATTGGTTACACCTGAACAAGAAAGGTGGTGTTGCCACCACAGCCATACCATCATCTCAGGACTGCATATCTGCATGACCAGCCCTGTAAGATTCAAATTCCAGGTCCACCTATGACCTGAACCATGTGACCTTGGCATCCTACCCAGGATGGGTACAGACTGGGACCTGGGATCTAGGGGGAGATGGGAAAGGCTAGTCTGGAATAGATGCAAGGTGCAGGGAGAGCCAGCATCCTAGCCCTGGCCTCTTCTAGTTCTGTCACTGGGGAGCACGGGGGAAGAAGGACACTGACCAGGTTCTAATCTGCGATTTTGTTGGGCTAGATCAGAGCTGTACACAGTAGATAGTTTAGAAAGGGTTTGAGATGGAGGGGCCACAGGAGGGGGTGGTCAGCAGAGCTGGCTTCAGGTGCTTGGAGTCATCTCAGAAAGTCTTGGGATTCAATGGTCTTAGTTTGACCTCTTTGGAAATAGTCATTTGAAATATTTCTGAGGAATTTTCTTAAACCTCTATGGTTTTACACAATCTGGGGAAGGGGGAGTCAGACAGGGTTGGCATTAGCCAGGGCTGGGGGCTGGGGGCTGGGAGGATAGGATGGTCCTACCCATGGTCAAGGCTTAGTTTTCTTCTCAGAGGAGGGACAAATGTGGAGGGTTCAGAAAAGACTGGCAGCAAGTAGATGTCCCGGGCTGACCAGGAAGCCTGACAGATGGTCCAGCTTGGCTTGCTGTATGATTCTGGGGATATTGCTCAACCTCTCTGAGACTTGGCTTTCTCTCCAAACCAGTCTCTCTTCCAGCTCTGATACTTCTATTGTTCTAAGGCACTAATTCTCAGACTTCATTGTGTATCAGAATCACCTACAGGGCTCCTTATAACAGATTGCTATGCTCCACTCCAAGAGTGTCTGATTCAGTAGGTCTGGGGTGAGGACTGAGGATCCCAGGGAGTACCGATGCTGCTGGTCTGGGGTTCGTGCTTTGGAAGCCCTGTTCTAAAGCAATGTCTTACTGGGTAACTGCCAGATCACTTCTCTTTGGGTTTTTGTTTTCTTAGTTGTAAAAGTAGATGTGTGTGTATTTTTGTGCCTGTGTGTCTGTGCATGTGTGACATTTGCAATTGTAATTCCACTTGCTGTTAGTACAATCCACTAGGCACTTAATTCACAGGAGGCCATCTGTAGCTTCCAGCCCAAGAATTCTCAGTGCTGACCCCATACCAGATCAGGTTGAACTGGGGGGCTGTGGCCTGGGCTTACACATTCTTCCCAGGTGATTTCAATGGAAACTTCTGGATGGGAACCCTCTGCCTTGTGGGAATCGAGGCTCAGAGTAGGGAGGTGGCTTGCCCAGGCCACTAAGTAGAGCAGTGCCTTGCCTGGCAACTATGTTTTCTGGGTCACTGTTACCAGGCTCTCAGGAGATTGCTTAGGGCTGGGATGGGTATAGAGGCCCCCAAGAGACATGTCTATCAAGTGACACTCCAGCCCTCCAGTCTGTATGCTTTATCCTGAAGCCTCCCAACGTGAAGTTCTGTCTTCTTGATTCTGTCCCTCTGCCCTCCAGGGGTTTGCTCACTCTTGAAAGGTTCTGGGGTTCACAGATGGGCATCTTGCTGAGGTCCTTATCAGCACTGAAGTATCCCCCAGCAGTTCTTCAATAGCTGTGGGGAAGAGGAAAAAGTTCAGATGATGGGCACTTACTTGGGGATCCCCAGTGTGATGCAGAAACAGCAAATACTGAGCTAGGCGTGGTGGCTCACACCTGTTATCCCAGCACTTTGGGAGGTAGAGGCAAAAGGATTTCCTGAAATCAGCCTGGACAACCTGACAAGACCTCGTTTCTACAATAAATCAAGAAATAGCCAAGTATGGTGGTGCACATCTGTAGTTTCAGCTACTTTGAAGGCTGAGGTGGAAGGATCACCTAATCCAGCAGGTCGAGGCTGTGGTGGCTGTGAGCGTTTCACTGCCCTCCAGCCCAGGTGACAGAGTGAGACTCTGACTTAAAAAAAAAAAGAAAAAAAAAAGTAATCCCAGCACTTTGGGAGGTAGAGGAAAGAGGATTACGTAAGTCCAGCTGTTTGAGACCAGCCTGGGCAACTTGGTGAGAGCTTGTCTCTACAATAAATCAAAAAATTAGCCGGATGTGGTGGTATGCGCCTATGATTTCAGCTGCTTGGAAGGCTGAGCATGCCACTGCACTCCAGCATGGACGACAGAGTAAGAATCCAACTAAAAAAAAAAAAAAGTACAACACACTGTCCAAGGAGATGCTACTGTAATCTTGGGAGATGGGGAAACTGAGCCAGAGAGGTGGGGACTAAAAATCCCCCAACCCAGCCAGGCTCAGTGACTCAGCCTGTAATCCCGCACTTTGGGAAGCTGAGGTGAGTGGATTGCCTGAGCCCGTGGGTTCGAGACCCGCCTGGTCAAGTTGATGAGACCTCATCTCTACAGTAAATCAAAAAATTAACCGGGTGTGGTAGCACGCCCCTGTAGTTCCAGCTACTTGGAAGGCTGAGGTGGAAGAATCACTGGAGCCCAGCAGGTCAAGGCTGCAGTGGCCGGGAGCGGCCACTGCACTCCAGTCTGGGCGACAGAGTGAGACTCCAATTCAAAACCCCCAACCCATCAGGGCAGCAGAGCCCTTAGTCCAGAGATCCCTCTAGGATGTTGTGGCTGGGGTGGGCTGTGCCCTGGATTCTGCTCTCTCTCCCAGTGTGGCTGGGGCTGAGCTCCCAGAACACAGTGAGCATACTCCTCATTCAAGTGACTGCATGTTAAAGCTGTTGACAGTGATATCCAGTCTCAGCGTGATTCAGTCTGGTAGGAGGTAGGTTTGGCCCAGGGTAGATCTGAGAGCAGCAGCAGCCTGGCTGCCCTGATGTCTTCCATCCTGCCTGGTTGCAGTCTGCTGAGTGCAACCTCTGCTTGGTTTTATGCCTGCCTGGTATGGGGTGGGGCTGTCCTCTTGCCCACTGGCCTCCTTCTCCAAGGCGCATGCCTGGTAAATCCTAGGTTGGCTTTGGCTGAAGGGGTTGCAATGATTACTTCACCTTTGGCTCTTCTCCAAGCTCCTTGAGTCACATGGAGTAGTAAGTGGGAAAGAAGAAACAGAGCCTTAGCAGAGGGTCCTGAGCCTCATCCTGACCAAATCCCCACCCTCGTGGCCCGTGTCTGCCTTCCCAGTTTGCTGCAGAGAGCAGGAGGCAGGACTTGAATTCCTCCACTTGTTCCCATGAGAAGGACAGCATGGTGGGTGGGTGGCAGCACAGAGTCCAAGTTCTGGTCCTGCCATTTTCTGTAAGGGTTCTCATTAAAGCAGCTTATCCTTTGGGTCTCATTTTCCTCGTCAACTGGCTTACTCGGACAGCTGGAGGGTGACAGCAGTTGGGGGCACAGTAGGTTGGGGGCCAGTTCCTCTTCTCCAGGAGTCTAATGGGCAGGAAGGATGGTTAGGAGGAGGGGGGGGGATCCAGTATCAGCCCTGATTCCCTGAGGTTGCTGGAGTGAAGGGTGCATGAGGACTTCCTACAGGTCAGATGTGGAGTATGGGGCACAGCCGGTTGGGCTGGAATGCTATATTCACTTTCCTGAGGAGACCCCCACTCTGAAAGGCTGTGAGGAGCAAACCTGGAAAGCCCAAGGAATGGAAGGCAACACCTATATTGTGGGAGTTGCAGGCTGAGGATCTGGCAGGGGACCTTCCAAGGGATCTAGGGAAGCAGGTACAGCCAAATAGGCCCTGGAAGGATGGGAAGGGCACTCCAGGCAGAAGTCTCAGCCAATTGGAAGGCACAGAGGCAGGAAAACACAGGGAGGGAGAGCTTCAGGATTACCAGTTACCCAGTACAGTAACTATGTGTATTGTTAATTTTTTTTTGAGTTGGAGTCTCACTCTGTTGCCCAGGCTGGAGTGCAGTGGCATGCTCATGACTACTGCAGCCTCTACCTGCTGAGTTCAGGTGATCCTTCTGTCTCAGCCTTCCAAGTAACTGGAACTACAGGTGCATGCTACAATGCCTGGCTAATTTTTTGATTTATTGTAGAGACAAGGTCTCACCAAGTTGTCCAGTCTGAAGCCCTGGACTCAGGCAATCCTTTTGCCTTGGCCTCCTGAAGTGCAGGGATTACAGGCTTGAGCCACTGTGCCCAGCCTCAATTTTAAAAATTATAATAAAAGACATATAACATAAAACTTACCATCCTAACCCTTTTGTCCTTTTTTTAAAAGTCAGAGTCTTGTTCTGTCACCCAGGTTGGAGTATGTGGCATGCTTGCAGTCACCGCAGCCTCCACCTGCTGGGCTGAGGCTTTCCTTTTGCCTCAGCTTCCTGAGTAGCTGGGACTACAGGCGCACACCACCGTGCCCAGCATTTTGACTTATTGTAGAGACAGATCCTGCCAAGTTCCCCAGGCTGGTTTCAAACCGTTGGGTTCAGGCAGTCCTCTTGCCTCCGCCTCCCAAAGTGCTGGAATTACAGATGTAAGCCACTGTGTCTGGTCCCTAACCATTTTTAAGTGTACAATTAATTATTTTCTGCTCTAATCATCTCCTTTTACTCCTTTGACTTGGAAAGAATAAGGCATCACCTGGTCATCAGTCACCTGGTCACCAGTAAACCTGGCCAGGGGCAGTGTGTGTACTTCAGGGTCCCAGGGAGTGACTGGAAGATTTCCTTCTGTCAGAGGCAGTTAGGGAGGGCATCTTGGAGGAGGTAGGATTTGGTCTGATCTTGAGAGCTGGACTGGTTCAGCCAGGATGGACAGAGGAGAGGCCTTAGCAAGGCTTAGAGGCAGAAACCAGTATGGTCTAAGTTTAAGGCTTTTGTTTGCAGGTAAGAGGAACAGGAAGGAGAGGCTGGCTGAAAATGGGTAGCCTTGAACACCTGCTAGAGAGCTAAACTTTGCTCCTAGGGTCCTGAACTGGAGATGTGGCATGCTTGCTTGGTTCCACTCCCTACACTGTACCCCCAAGAAGCATCAAGTTGATTAGAATTATTCATAATAACCAAAAAGTAGAAACAACTCAAATGTCCATTAGTTGATGAATGGATAAGCAAAATGTGTTATATTCATACAATGGAATATTGTTTGAGTATAAAAAGAAAGAGAGTGCTGGGCATGGTGACCCAAGTCTGTAATCCCAGCACTTTGAAAGGCCAACACGAGAGGATTGCTTGAGCCTAGGGGTTCGAGACCAGTCTGAGGAACTTGGTGAGACTTCATCTCTACAATAAAATAAAAAAATTAATTAGCTGGGCATGGTAGTGCATGCCTGTAGTTCCAGCTACTTGGGAGGCTGAGGTGGAAGAATCGCCTGAGCCCAGGAGGTTGAGGCTGCAGTGGCCATGTGCGTGCCACTGCACTCCAGCCTGGGTGACAGAGTGAGACTCCAAATCAAATAAATAAATAGACCTCATCTCTACAATAAATCAAAAAATTAGCTGGACATGGTGGCGCATGCCTGTAGTTCCAACTATTTAGAAGGCTGAGGTGGAAGGATCACCTGAACCCAGCAGGTGGAGGCTGTGGTGGCCATGAGTGTGTCACTGCACTCCAGCCTAGGTGACAGAGTGAGACTGCAACTCAAAAACAAAAAAAAGATGTGGGATACCATTCAGGGTTAGATATATAAAGGTTCATCATGCAGGAACCCTTGTTGATGAGATGTGCCCCCCTCGTCTCTTATTTTATTTTATTTTATCTTATTCTTTCCAAGTTGAAGTCTCACTCTGTCGCCCAGGCTGGAGTGCAGTGGCATGCTCACAACCAGGTGATCCTTCTGTCTCTGCCTTCTGAGTAGCTGGAACCACAGACGTGTGCCACCCTACCTGGCTAATTTTTTGATTTATTGTAGAGATGAGATCTCTCCAAATTACCCAGGCTGGTTTCGAATCCCTGGGCTCAGGCAATCCTCTCGCTTCTGCCTCCCAAAGAACTGGGATTATAGGAGTAAGTCACCACATCTGGCTTGAATTTTACATTTTAAATGGATGAACTGCCGGGCTCGGTGGTTCAGCCTGTAATCCTGTACCTTTGGGAGGTTGAGGTGAGTGGATTGCCTGAGCCCGTGGGTTTGAGACCCGCCTGGGCAACTTGGTGAGACC
>NW_007079925.1:1751-16289 GCF_000164805.1 Carlito syrichta | reverse complement strand
CCGGCCACTGCAGCCTCGACCTGCTGGGCTCTGGCGATCCTTCCGCCTCAGCCTTCTAAGAAGCTGGTACCACAGGCGCGTGCTACCGTGCCCGGCTAATTTTTTGATTTATTGTAGAGGTGAGGTCTTCCCAAGTTGCCCAGGCTGGTCTCGAACCTGCGGGCTCCGGCAATCCACACACCTCAGCCTCCCAAAACACAGAATTGCAGGCTGAGCCACCGAGCCCGGCTCAATAAAGTTGTTATAACAAAAAAGAGTCAACCTGGGAGCAAGCATCTGCTTTCCAATCCCTGCAGCTACTAGCAAGGGTTGGTTGGGAGTTTGTTCTGACTATAGACAGACACATCCTCTGGAGGACTTCCTGGTGGGAGAGCTGGAGGGGAAGGCCAGGAGCAGGAGGCTAATCAGGGGCTGTCTTCTCTCCTGCTGCTGCCCACTCAGTCCCTTCAACTCTCCCTGGGCAGGCCCAACCACAGCCTTTTCTCCCCAGTTGCCTCCGATGGGCACACTCCTTCTTGGTCAGTTCTGCTCAGAGCTCAATTCCTGGAGCCAGGGCAGTGCCATGGGAAAGAAACCTCCTCTCCTCACTCCATAAGCCAGTGTCAGGGCTCCTGTGAATATATTTCTGTGCTTGTACGAAGCTGACCCCTATGTAGGTGTCAGACTTCTTTGCAACCCAGGTTTTCTTTGACAGCCCTAATTCAGCCCCATTTGACAAACCAAAGCTCTGCATGTAGGGGACACACTCCCCAGCTGCCTTATCCATGTCTTCCTGAGACTCTTACCCCTTTCTGAGCTCTGTTCAAGCTAGCCTGCCTCTCTTGCAGCTCTTCAGGGTAGGGAAGAGGATGTTGGCACAGTCTCTTGGCAGCAGCCTCTTGGGTGGTAGCTTGTTCCTGTTGCTCTAGGTTGGCCTAATCCTTGACTAACTCCCTGAGCCTTTTTCACATGTGCAGACCTGGAGG
Organism: Carlito syrichta; assembly: GCF_000164805.1. Classification (NCBI taxonomy): domain Eukaryota; kingdom Metazoa; phylum Chordata; class Mammalia; order Primates; family Tarsiidae; genus Carlito; species Carlito syrichta. Next base: position 15,324 of record NW_007079925.1, on the reverse strand, counting down.
CAAGCAGATCCTAGAGGTAAGCAGATCCATAAATCGCATTAGAGATGGCTGGACACTTGCCCAGAACTCACTTGAAGGCCTTGGTTCTGGTCTCTTTCTGTCCAGGGCCTCCAAATCCACATCCAAAAACAGACAGGAGGTGGAAATATCCAGGAGGTGACCTTTGACCCTCTGTGCCCTAAGTCCCAACTCAAAAATAGCACCCGGAGGGACCTGACTTCCAGGCCCTTAGTACCTCACAACCTCTAGCTACAGGCTCTTGACCTCGCCTGTAAGGCAAGGAGAAAATCTCTTTCCCAGTCATTTTGGGGAACAGAGATCCTGCACTGGGTGTGATTATGAGGGTGGCCAGTAGAGGTGATTATGTGGACAGTGAGGACAGTAGAGGATAGATTCCCACAAGTCATGATTCTAGGGCTCCCGGAAACTGCAGCCCTTCATCAATGCAACCAGTATGATGTTCCTACCATAAAATCCCACCTGAGACAGGCCAACTATGCACCCTCACGGAGCTGCTTCCCTCTAGCCATGACCCATGATGTCGGAGGCCTTCTCCAGTCAGCCACCTGCTGAGGGATGGCCATTTCTCACCACTGTCTCCTACACAAAAACCTTTTTCTTTGGAGGCGTTGTCAAGGGTGTACTTCTAAACATTCATAGAAAGACAGCATGTCGAGGCTGGGCTCGGTGGCTCAGCCTGTAATCATCCCAGCACTTTGGGATGCGGAGGTGAGTGGAGTACCTGAGCCCGCAGGTTCGAGACCAGCTCAGGCAACTTGGTGAGACCTCATCTCTACAATAAATAAAAATTAGCCGGGCGTAGTAGCGTGCACCTGTAGTTCCAGCTACTTGGGAGGCTGAGGCAGAAGGATCGCCTGAGCCCAGCAGGTCGAGCTCAGCCTGGGCGACAGAGTGAGACTCCAACTCAAAAAAAAAAAAAGAAAGCATGTCACAGGTTCAAAGCTTGCCCTTCTCACGCAAAGTTGTCACAAGGAGCTTCTCTCCTCCCAGTTCTCTCTCTACCTCCAGGCCCATTGTCCAATAGAACATTCTGTGATGAAGAAAATGTTCCATATCTGAGATGTCCACATGTGACTACTGGGCCCTTGAAATGGGATTAGCGTGACAGAGGAACTAACCTTTTCTTTTTTTTTTCTTGTTTGAGTCAGAGTCTCACTCTGTCACCCAGGCTGGGGTGCAGTGGCATATTCACAGTTACTGCAGCCTTGACATGCTGGGCTCAGGTGATCCTTTTGCCTCAGCCTTCCAAGTAGCTGGAATTACAGGCGCACACTACCACAACTGGCTTATTTTTTGATTTATTGCAGAGACGAGGTCTCACCAAGTTGCCCAGGTTGGTCTCAAACCTCTGAGCTCAGGCAATCCTCTTGTCTTGGCCTTCCAAAGTGCTGGGTGTACAAGCTTGAGCCACTGTGCCCAGCTTTTTAAAACAAAAACAGGTTCTTACTCTGTCACCTAGACAGGAGTGTAGTGGCACAATCATAGTTCACAGCAGTCTCAAACTCCTAGGCTCCATTAGTCCTCCTTCCTCAGCCTCTTGAGTAGCTGGGACTATAGGTACATACCACCACACCCATGTAACTTTCACAAAAATTTTCTATAGAGACAGGGTCTCACTATATTGCTCAGACTGGGCTCAAGCAATCCTCTCGCCTCAGCCTCCCGTAGTATTGGAATTACAAGTGTGAGCCAGTATGTCTGGCCTGGAGGAACTGATTTTTAATTATATTCAAATTTAATTAATTTGAATTGAAATCTAAATTGCCACATGTGTTATGGTTACCATATTGGCCAACACATTAGAGCAGATATGAGCAAGATCTGATGGGCAGAGAACAGTGAGAGGAGAGCTGGTTAGGATTGGGGTCAGGGAGGAGCCAAAGGAGAAATCAAAGACTCCAGTGGGGTGAGTCAGGTCACTAAGCAGAGGTGAGCAGCAGGCAGCCTGGCAAATAATCTCTGGCCATCTGAAGGCATAGAAATGTCGGAGCTGCACAGGATTTATGGATCACCGATGAGGGGAGAGATTGGCCATGGGGAAGGGCTCAGGAAAATGTCACCTGGCAAGGAACTTGAGCCAGGCACAGTGGTTCAAGTCTGTAATCCCAGCACTTTGGGAGGCTGAGGTGAGGGGATTACCTGAGCCCACGCGTTTGAGAACAGCCTGGGCAACTTGGTGAGACCTCATCTCTACAATATATCAAAAAATTAGCCAGTGTGGTAGCGTGTACCTGTAGTTCTGGCTACTTGGAAGGCTGAGGAGGAAGGATTGCCGGAGCCTAGCAGGTCAACGCTGGGGTGGCCGTGAGCGTGCCACTGAACTTCAGCAGGGGTGATGGAGTGAGACTCCAACTCAAAAAAAAAAAAAGCTTGAGGCCATGTCTTCCTCATTGGTGGCAAATGCAGGGTTGGGAAACCTGAATTATGCTATGAGCCCCTGGCCCTGGGTGGGTATTCCTGGACAGGACAGCATGTGGTTGCCCGTGGCTATCTTGGCCTTTTCTAGGAGAACATAAACTATTGCTTGACAATTCCCCCTCCAAAGGAAGACAGAGGGGTCCTGTGAGTCAGAGCATATGGCCTTTCCCCTATGAGTGAACAAAGCCTCCACCTCCCTGGACACCATGTCCCAGGTCCTTCTTGGGAATCAGTTCAGGAAACAAAGGCATATTTGCCAGAAGTTATCTATCACCTTGTGCTGTATGGTTGTTCTTGTGACAAATGATTCCTGAACTTGGCTCTAGACCTGCAGGCAGCTGCCCTCACCCATCAGGACCCTCTGAGGGAAGAGCCCAGTGCCAGCTCCTAAAAGGGGACCAAAGAGGAAAGGGCTCCTTTCCCCTAGGGTGGCTGTGAGCTGAAGGGAATGCAGAGTCTTGCCCTTGGGAGTCCCTGCTTGAGAGACAGATAACATTGTCACATTTGGGAAGCCCTTGGCCTGGGGAGGAGGTGTAGCCTTATGAGTAGGAGCTTGGAAAGAAGAGATAATTCAGGGACTTCCAGTTGGGAAGGGTAGCCCAGGCCTCCATGACTTTTACCTGAGAAGACTTGTGGTCCCACCCTGGGGACTATCCTGACAGATAAATACAGTGTGAGTCTAAAGTGGAGTTGTTTAGCTATTTCCCAGCCTGGTGTTGGTGGAGGGTGCATCTCAGAGGATCTCAACTGGGGGTGACATCCAGGGGACAGCATGGAGAGGCTGACTCTTAGTAGAAATGGGACAATAGCTGGATGCAGTGGCTCATGCCTGTAATCCTAGCACTTTGGGAGGTGGAGGCAAGAGGATTGCGTGAGCCCAGGGCTTTGAGACCAGCTTGGGCAAATTGGAGAGAACTTCTCTCCACAATACATCCAATAAAAAAAATTAGCTTGGTGTGGTGGTGCCCGCCAGTCATTCCAGCTACTTGGAAGCCTGAACCCAGCAGGTTGAGGCTGTGGTGGCCATGAGCGAGCCACTGCACTCCAACCTCAGTGACAGAGTGAGACTCCAACTCAAAAACACATTGAGAAATAAAAATTAAAAAAGAAATGTGACTGGGCGCAGTGGCTCAAGCCCGTAATCCCAGTACTTTGGGAGGCCAAGGCGAGAGAATTGCCTGAGCCCAGGGATTCAAGACCAGTCTGGGCAACTTGGCAAGACCTCATCTCTATGATAAATAAAAAAATTAGCTTGGTAGCATGTGCCTGTATTTCCAGCTACCTGGAAGGTTGAGGTGGAAGGATTGCCTGAGCACAGCAGGTCGAGCCATAGCATGCCATTGCCCTCCAGCCTGGGCAACACAGTGAGACTCCAACTCAAAAAAATAAAAAATTAAAAAATAAAAAAGAAATGTGACAGAAGCCTAAGGCAGTGAATGTCGATTTTGGGAAGGTAGGAGGCAGAGTTCCCAAGATTTCATGAGTGCATATGTGTCAAGGCCATCCCAGAGCAAGGAGACCTGACCCTGCCCTCACTTGCAAAACACCCTGAAAGTGCAGGTGTTGATAGTGAACATGCATTTTCTCACCCACTGTCACATTTGTCCCCACACAAACACTGAAGGGCATATCATTCCCATTCTGCAGATGAAGACATTCCCAGGAAAACAAAGCAACTTGCTCAAAGTCACACAGCTAGTAATGGATGGTGCTTAAGAACTCTGCCCCAGTTCTCTGGACAATACAATCTTACTCGTGAAAAGAAGGCATGGCTGGGTACTGTGGCTCAAGCCTGTAATCTCAGCACTTTGCAAGGCCAAGGTGGGATTGCCTGAGCCCATGGTTTGAGACAAGCCTGGGCAACACCTCATCTCTACAAAAAATTAGCAAGGCGTGGTAGCGCGTGCCTGCAGTTCCGGTTACTTGGAAGGCTGAGGCAGAAGGATCGCCTGAGCCCAGTTAGTCGAGGCTGGGGTGGCCGTGAGCATGTTACTGCACTCCATCCTGGGCAACAGAGTGAGATTCCAACTCAAAAAAAAAAAGAAGGCAGAGCAGGGAATTCTCTGGGTAGAATCACGTTGGTGCCTTCTGTCCACCACAAGGTGTAAGCACACTCTGCCCTGTGTCCAGGAATAGGGAAGGGAACTTCTATCTGAGAATACATCTGACTCCAGTGCATTGCTGTCCAGAAGAACTGGACTTACTGTCTCAATTTTTGCACAAGAAAACTGAGATTCATTGGGGGAGGAGAGCGGGGGAGGGTGCAACTTGCCAGAAGTAGAGGTTGAGTGACCTGTGCTACCAGGGCCATGCTGCTGTGCTGCCCTCGGTTCACTGCTTTGCAGAGTTGGAAGCCCACCTGAAGCCCCTTGGAGGGGTGGACTGTCTGCTCAGGTAGTTTATGCTCAGGTGCTATGGGTCAGGCACTACCCACACATGTATTGCCTCATAGGTCTCCAGGTAGACCCCAGTGGCCCTATCTTAAAGCAGAGTGAGGAGCAGGAGGGTTAACACGCCCAAGAACAGCTGGGCATGGTGCCTGATGTCTGTAATCCCAGCACTTTGGGAGACAGAGGTGAGAGGAAGACCTGAGTCCTGGGGTTCGAGACCAGCCCAGGAAATTTGATGAGACTTCATTTCTACAGCAAATCAAAAAATTAGCCGGGCATGGTGGCATGTGCCTGTAGTTCCAGCTGAAGGCTGAAGTGGAAAGATCGCCTGAGCCCAGCAGGTTGAGGCTGCGGTGACATGCCACTGCACTCCAGCCTGGGTGACAGTGAGACTCCAATGCCAAAAAAAAAAATTGCCCAAGAGCAAAAACTCACTCATGACAAGTTGGGATATTTTACATCTGTTCACATTCCTTCTCCCCCTGGGAGATTCACGTGGACATGTGACATACGTGTCTACTTACCCAGTGTGGTAAACGGAGATTCCTACAGTGGCTGGACTTGGGAACCATTGCCACCCGTTCCCCCTACTAACACTAGCATTTGAAATTCTGTAATAAACACTTCACTTATACTGGCACCTAAAGCTCCACCATTAAAGCCACATGTGTTTTGGGTTGATCTTGTAAAAATGCAAACAAAGACTGGGTTGGTGGCTCAAGCCTGTAATCCTAGCACTTTGGGAGGCCAAGGTGAGAAGACTGCTTGAGTTCAGGGGTTTGAGACCAGCCTGGACAACTTGGCAAGTCCTCATCTCAACAATAAATCAAATAATTAACAGGGCGTGGTAGCAGGCGTCTGAAGTTCCAATTACTTGGAAGACTGAGGCAGAAGGATCACCTGAGCCCAGCAGGTCAAGGCTGTGGTGGCCGTTGAGTGTGCCACTGCACTCCAGTCTGGGTGACAGAGTAAAACTCTGACTCAAAAAAAAAAGCAAACAAGGGGGCCTTGAGGATCACCTTGTGTAAAACCTGCATTTCAGAGGATTCTGACTTTCTGAGGGATGTCAGTTCATGGTCTGAGTCACCCCAATTTTACTATCTCCTGGGTACCATGTTTACTTCTGAAGAATTAACCTAAGAAGTCACATTAATAACAACAAATCCAACTCACATGTACTGGCCACACATCGTGTTACATTTGTCCCTCACAACAATTCTGTAAACTGAACACTGTAATTATCATCCCTGTTTTACGGATGAGAAGACTGAGATGCAGACAGATAAGTAGGTACCCAAGACCACAGAGCTGGTCACGGCAGGACTGAGCCAGGAACCCAGGAAGCCTGGTGAGGGAGCCTGAGCTCTTGACTGCCAAGCCCTCAGCTCTCTGTCATGCTGACTATAGACTTTGGGCACAGAGGGACAGTGGCTTGTCCACAGAGCCAGAGGCTGGGGACTGTTATGGTTCCTGGGATTCCCATCCCGGGACTCCTTCCCCAGTGCTTCCTGAGGGGATGAACAAGCTGTCTGTATAGCTTTCTACTTTTTTTTTTTTTTGAGTTGGAGTCTCACTCCTTCACCCAGGCTAGAGTGCAGTGGTATGCTCACGGCTACCCCAGCATTGACCTTCTGGGCTCCAGCGATCTTTCTGCCTCAGCCTTCTGAGTAGCCGGGAACTACAGACACGTGCTACCATGCCCGGCTATTTTAAAAATTTTATTGTAGAGACGAGGTCTCACCAAGTTGCCCAGGCTGGTCTCGAACTGGCAGCCTTAGGCAATCCACTCACCTCGGCCTCCCAAAGTGCTGGAATTACAGACTGAGCCACCAAGCCAGGCCTACTTATTTTTTTAAGTTTTTTTTTTCACACAAATACAAGTTTATTTCACACAAAATAATCCCCTCCAGTTTTACTGAGGTGGCTAAAGCTTTCTACTTTAAAGATAAGCTGGCCATCCTGTAAAAGTTGTCTCAGAGGCAAGCAGGCCTGGGGGGGTGCTTCAACCAGGACCACCACTGGCTCTTTAGGCTTCAGGGCTGCAGACAGGCAGCCAGAGAGGGAATGGAGAGAGAAAGCTAAGGTGAGCCTTGCTTGCCAATGAAGGAGGGATTCTGGAGTGGAAGAGGATGGCTTTAGCATGTACTAATCCATGGAAGGTTTTCCAGAGTCTTTAGTACCCTCAGTGGACTAAGTTTCCTGGTCACATTGTGTAGGAGCTGGTGCCTACCAGGTCTGAAGGAAAGGAAGGGGCTATGGACCCATCTGCTGAGAGATGTAAGTAGGGCTTGGATATTCAGAGTGAGAAAGAGTGAAAGACCTAACCAGAGAGACAGGAATTGCTCTGGCCTCTAGGAAGGGTTGATGCTGAGGGAAGGGACATTTATCTAGCTTTTTTTTTTTTTTTTAGTCTGAATCTCACGCTGTCATCCAGACTGGAGTGTAGTGACACTCACAGCTACCACAGCCTCGACCTGCTGGGCTTAGGTGATCCTTCTGCTTCAGCCTTCCAAGTAGCTGGAACCACGACATGTGCAAACATGCCCGACTAATTTATTGATTTATTGTAGAGATGGAGGGGTCTCACCAAGTTGCCCAGGCTGGTCTCGAACCTCTGAACTCAGGCAATCCTCTTGCCTCAGTCTCCCAAAGTGCTGGGATAACAGACTTGAGCCATTTGCACCCGGCCTAGAATTTGCTTTTAAATTTATTCTTATTTTTTATTTTTTAAGTCAGGGTCTCACTCTGTGGCCTAGACTGGAATGCATTGGCATCATCAATGATCATGGCTCACTGCAGCCTTGACTTCCTTGGCTCAGGCAATCCTTCTGCCTCAGCATCCCAAGTAGCTGGGACTATAGGCCTGTGTCATCACTTTCAGCTAATTTTTTTGATTTTTTTGTACAGACGAGATCTTGCCAAGTTACCCAGACTGGTCTTAAACTTCTGGGCTCAAGCAAACCTCCCAACCCAGTCTCACAAAGTGCTGGAATTACAGGTGTGAGCCATCATGCCTAGCCTCTCCTAGAATCTTCAGATCACCCTGGTTTTTTTTTTTTCTTTTTTTTCTAATCAAGCAAAGCAGTGGGAGTGGAGAAGGAACAAAGAAATCTGTAACTGGTTGTGATCAATTAGTTGTAAACACCACTGCACTCAGATCAGCCTGACCACCCTGTTAATGGGGTGAGACATAGCCAGGTGCTGAGCCCAGCCGGTTGAGGCTGCAGTGCCATGAGTGTGCCATTGCACTCCAGCCTGGAAGACAGTATGACTCTGACTCAAAAAAAAGGGGGGGAGGTGAGACACTATGAAAAAGGTCAACTGGTGAGAGCCTCTCCCCTTCCCTCCATAGGGAAGGGCAGCCATGAGTTCTAAGGGTATGAGTCATTCCTACCTTATGTGATAGATACTGACCAGCATGTACCCAGCCCCGGGCAGGACTTACTCCTGGAGCCTGGGAAACCTGGAATTTGTGCCATGACCCAAAGAGGGAAAGCGAGGCCCTGAGTCTTGTATCAGTCGTGTGGGTTCTGGCTGATTTCATGCAAGAGGAGTGTCTAGAATGTGTCTGGAGTATCTGGCTGAAGTAGAATGTTCCCTTGAGGCAATTGGGAAGGGGCTCAGAGCATGTTGGATCTGACCTAGAGGAAGGCAGGACTGCACAGGGCTCACGCCCTGTTCTAAGGACTAACACTGACATCTGCTTCTCTCCCAGTTTGACTTCTTGGGGATCCTGAAGCCAGTAAGAAAGGTGAAGGAGCCAGGCAACGTCTGAGAGGCCTGATGTCCCTGGATGGTCCTTTCTCCAACTACCATAAAAAGCCTGATGTGCAAGCTCTGCTTAACCAAGAGGCCACTGGGGCAACACCTGGACTGTGAAACCAGGTTGCACAGAAGCCCACTTCTCTTTCCTTTCTCAAGGCCAAGTGCACAACTAGCAGCCTTCATCCAGGCTTCCACCTTCCAGGCCCCCAAGTGTCCTATAGGCCAAATGAGGCCAAGTAGTACTTCAGGCCTCATGGCCACATGGCCAGTCCACAGAGGATCTGGGGCCAAAATTTGCCTCATGGACTCTGGACCTCTCTGTCACTTTTTTCGTGTGTGTGGAGATGAGTTCTTGCTATGTTGCCCAGGCTAGTCTTGAACTCCCAGGCTCAAGCAATCCTCCCATCTTGACCTCCCAAAGTGCTAGGGTTACAGGTGTGAGTCACCATACCTGGCCCCTGCTGACACTTTGGTGTATCATCTCTCCCTGTGTTCTTTCCCTCTCCCAGCACCAACCACCCCAGCTTGATGTCTCGGCCAGAGCACTGGACAGGGAGACATTTAAGGTCAAATTGGGGGAGACTGCTTGGAAGCTGTGGGGGCAAAGAGGAGGTTTTTGTGTCTGGTTGCCGTGTCTGGTGTGAAGATGAGGTGAAAGGACAGGCCAATGCAGGATTAGGTGTAGAGTTGGGAGAGCAAGCAGGAGGCTCAGGTGAGCCAAAGCAATAAGGGTGTGTGGCAGCTTGACACCTGAGGTGTGTATGGCTGTGGTGAGAGCAATGGGAGCAACAAGGCTGAAGTCCCAGATGCCAGGCCAGGGGTCGTGTGCCTGAAGGCAGAGGGGTGAAGTGGCCAGAGCAGTGGTTTGAAGGAGCTCCTGGATGGTGGTGCAGAGGGTAAACTGCGGCCTGGGGAGAGCCTGGAACCTAGAGGAGGCGAAGTCTGAAGGTTGGGGTAGCCTCATGGGAGAGAAGATGGTGACAGGAAACAGGCAGGGGCAGGGGGAGGCCAGAGGGAGTGTACCTAGGAGGAAGAAGGAGAGGTGGGTGCTCCCCAGGCTTTCAGCTCAGGCCTCATGCAGCCAGCTGTCATCGGAAGAGCAGACAACTCATTGGAGTCTTAAACTCAGAGATACAGACTAGGTAGTGTCTGTCCATTGTAACTCGTGTCCTGGAAGGGGTGTCCCTGGGGAGACCTGGGGCAAGGGAAGAGCAGCAGTTCAAGCGGCAAGTCCACAAGCCCTCGATATTAAGAGGATGGCCCTTGGGCAGGGGGAGATGAGAAGGAGCCGCCAGGGAGGTAGGAGGGAAAGCAGAAGAATGGCCCTGGGAAGATTGGGGCAGCAGGAGGGAAGGGACACCAGTGCCTATGCAGACGAAGACCAGGCTTGAGGGTGACCAGTGAGGGCTGGCCAGTCTGCAGTGTCCTGAGCGTGAAGGAGAGTGAAGAATTGGGATTAACAAGTGGAGATGTTTCCTCAGACTCCACTGGGGAGAAGATATGAACAGTCGTGTCTGGAGGGGTCTGGGGACGTTTTTAGACTGAGAGACAGTGGAGAATTCAGGAGAGAGGGATTAATGGTGCAGAGACCCTGAACAGGCTGAGAGCTGACTCCAGAGAACAGGTGGTAGGCCTAGAACTCAACAGGCCACTTCGCCCTTGGGTAGGTGACTGTAGGTGGGAGGTGGCTACTGGTATTCTTTCATCAAATGTTAATCAATGGCTACTGGGTGCCAGGCAGCGCCGAGAGCTGGAGATTTAGCAGGGAGCACTGAATCCATTACCTTGATTCCTGAGGAGTAGAAGGATGCAGGATGGGCACCTGGCTCTTTTGCTCTCCTGAGAGGCTCAAACCTCTTGAGCAACCCAGGCAATGACAGTCCCCCGTGGGGTCCAGGAGATTGTCAGGGAGATGGAGAAACCATTTCCTCATCTTGCCCACAAGGCAGACCTCACTCACTGCCCAGCAAGTCCTGTGAAGCAACAGCAGGGGCTGAGGCAAGCCCCAGCCCACACCCTGGCAGGCAGCCAGGGATGGGGTGGGTCCGGAAGGTTCCTGCTTGGGCCTTTGCATCAGACATGGACTGGGCATAAAGGAGGCTCCTGTGGGCTGAGGGGAGGCAGCCTTGGAGACCATGGAGACCCAGAGGGATGGCTCCTTCTTGGGGCGGTGGTCACTGGTGCTGCTGCTGCTGGGCCTGCTGATGCCTCTGGCCACCACAGCCCAGACCCTCAGCTACCAGGAGGCTGTGCTTCGTGCTGTGGATGGCTTCAACGAGCAGTCCTCAGAGCCCAACCTTTACCGTCTCCTGCACCAGGACCTGCAGCCCACTGAGGTGAGGTGTGAGGAGGAGAGGCTCTGCTCCAGCTAGCCTCTGTCACACTGTCACACTCTTTGTTCCTGCTGCACCTCCTGCCAGGAACCACCTCCTCAGGAGTTGTATCTCCTCCTAGCACAAGAGCTTCCTGCCTTAGAATCCCTGCTGTGGCTGAGGGGCCCCCATCGTCACCCCATGCAGGCTGTAGGGACTTCTGGGAGCTCCAGGGACCAGGGTGGGGTCACTGGCTCTGAAGAGTGACTTCTCCTGCTCTGAGTCTCTTCTGTACCTGTTTGCCTGGACAGGGAAGGGCTCTGCCCAGGATTGAGGGTTCAGTAGACATGACTTGTCTTCCAGGAAGTCCCTTGATTTCCCTTATACCCACCCCAGAGTGGGAGGTGCTCCCTGTTAGAGCTTGTCTGAGGTCTGCTTCTACTCACTGTAAGCTTGAGAGGGGCAGGAATGGGCTCGGTTCTCCTGTCCTCTGTGCCTCAGCACCAAGCCCAGTACTTGGTACACAGTAGGTGTCGTTGAAAGCCTGTTCTTTTTGGGTATCAGGGAGTCAAATGAGAGAAGGCAAGAATGGGCCTGAGCATGGACTCTCCATTTTCTCTCCTGACCAGGACGAGGACCCAGACACTCCAAAGGATGTCAGTTTCACGGTGAAGGAGACAGTGTGTCCCAGGACATCGCAGCAGCCACTGGAGCAGTGTGACTTCAAGGAGAATGGGGTGAGCTAGATGCTGGGGGTGCAGGTGGGTGTCTTCTGAGGGCTGAACAGAGGACCCTTGGGGATCATTTCCAGCCACTGAGGTGGGACTGAGAGGTTATGGCAAACTGGTTCTAGCCTGACTGTGAGCTTTTTCTTTTAGTTGGTGAAGCAGTGTGTGGGAACAGTCACCCTGGACCAGGCCAGGGGCTCCTTTGACCTCAACTGTGATGAGGTGAGTGGACTGTTCTGGGATGCTGGGACTGATAGGGAGGTAGGGCAAGGACCATACTATGGGCCAATCAACTGCTGCCCCACCCAGGGCAGAGAAAGCCACCCCTACATTGGGCCCTTCCCTCAACTTGAACTCCATCTCTGGGATGGCTCTGGAATCCCTTAGAGCAGTGGTTCTCAAAGTGTAGTCCATCCTGGGAACTTGTTAGAAATGCGAATTCTCAGGCCCCATTCAGACCTACTGAATCAGACAGACTCTGGAGTAGGGGCCCTGAAATTTGTTTTTTAACAAGCTCTCCAGGAAATTCTGACTCCTGTAAAGTTTGGGAGCTACTGACAGAGTAATGAACTCTCAGTCTTGAGTTCCCATCTCAGCATTGCTGGGATGAGCTGTGTGACCTTGGGGAGTCCCTAGCCAATCCTAGGCATCAGTTTTCCCATCTTTTTACTAGGTATAGGGATTCAACCACATGCTTCAAAGGTCACAGCCAGATGGTGAACTGAGGCCCCAAAGCTCCTAGGGTGACCTAAGAAGTGGGTGTCTGGGTGGGGAGGGGCCTTGGATCCCAGGCACAACCTCAGCAAGAAACCTGTTTCTTCCTCTTGGTTTATGTCCAGAACACCAGGAGACCTGCCAGGCTGGGCAGGTTCTTTCGGAATATTGGTAGGAGGATTCGTGACAAGTTTAGGAACATTCGCAGGAATCTTGGGAATTTTCTTCAGAATCTTGTACCCAGGACAGAGTCCTAGGTTCTGCCCTACCCTGGCTCAGACTTCTGAACTCTGAAAAATAAATTCTGTGAAAGCAGCTTCCTCAGGCTTCAGTCTCACTTGTCTTGCCTCTCTCTCTTCCCACAACCGAGTCCTTAACTCTGGGAGGGCCCGTGTGTGTGTGTGTGTGTGTGTGTGTGTGTGTGTGTGTGTGTGTGTGTGTGTGTGACACACAGAGATGGGTGGGGGCAGCTGTGCCATCTGGAAGGGCATGGGGTGAGGCAGCAGGGCCAAGAGGCTCTGGACAGCGTTTCCATTCTCAGGGTCCTTCCCCAGGCTCTTTGCACACGCACTGCCCTTCTCAATCGAACCTCCATCAGGGCCTTAAAGAGCTGTACTTCGTGTGAAGCAGACGGGGGAAGCTGTGGAGTTGTTCCTGTTTGTGAGGAGGTGACACTCGAGGGAGGGGCTGCGTGTATTAACATTCACAGAGGCACAGTCTGGTCTCACTGGTGGCTGGCTGACGGGTTGGCCTGCCAGTACAATTCCCACAAAGTTCCAATTCCTCCAGAAAATCTTAACACCTGGCTTTTTCTCTGGCACTGGGACACATCACTGTTTCTTCAGATGGGTAGCAGATTGTAGTTGTGGGCTTGTGTTTAGGGGTCATTAAAAGCAAGAATCGGAGGCTAGGTTCAGTGGCTCAGTCTGTAATCCCAGCACTTTGGGAGGTTGAGGCGAGGGGATTGCCTGAGTCCGCAGGTTCAAGACTAGCCCGGGCAATTTGGCAAGACTTCGTCTCTACGATAAATTAAAAAAAAAATTAGCCAGGTGTGGTAGCGCACACCTGTGGTTCTGGCTACTTGGAGGGCTGAGGCAGAAGGATCACCTGAGCCCAGCAGGGCAACACTGGGGTGGCTATGAGTGTGCCATGGTACTCCAGCTTGAGCAACAGAATGAGACTCCAACTCAAAAAAAAAAAAAAAAAAAAAAAAAAAAAATTGGGC
>NW_007079925.1:0-854 GCF_000164805.1 Carlito syrichta | reverse complement strand
TTCCAAGTAGCTGGAACTACAGGCATGCGCTACCACATCCGGCTCATTTTGATTTATTGTAGAGATGAGGTCTCACCAAGTTGCCCAGGCAGGTCTCGAATCTAAATCCTTTTATTCTCTAAAGAATTTGTGTGTAAGTGTGGGTGAGAGAGTGCAGGGTGTGAGTATGAAAGGTATGTGTGGGTGAATGTTGAAGTGCTTCAAGTTGTGTATGTGGTATTTGTGCAGTGTGTTTTGAAGGTATGGGTGTAGGGTGTGTGTGTTGTGTATGTGGTTGTGTGCGGGGTATATGTGACTATGTGAATATGGGTTGTATATGTAGGTGGCATATATAGAGTGTGGCTATAGGTTTGTGGGTATAATGTGTATGTCAGGGTGTGTCTACGATGAGCATGTGTGCATGTGAGATGTGTGTCTGGGTATGCGTGTGTGTGTGTGTTTGCAACTATAGGGTGTGTGAATGTTTCTAAAGTATGGTTATGGGTTTGTCAGGGTATGGCTGTGTGTGTGAATGGGATGTGAGTATATAGGGAGTGTGTGTATGGGTGTGTAAGTAAGGGTATATGGCTGGCTGGGTGTGTGTATGTAGGCAGGTTTGTGAGTGTGGGGTTTTCTGTGTGTGTTTGTGTGTGTGCACGCGCGTGCGCGCAGGCATATATGTGAATGTGTGTATATGAGGCAATGTGGGTAGTGTTTTGTCAGTGTGGTTGTGCAAGTGTTTGTAGAACTGTGTCTGTGTGTAATTTATAAAAATACAATTTTTTAGGTCAGGTGCGGTGACTCAAGCCTGTAATCCCAGCACTTTGGGAGGCCAAGGTGAGAGGATTGCCTGAGCTCAGGGGTTTGAAACCACC
>NW_007079924.1:0-31247 GCF_000164805.1 Carlito syrichta | reverse complement strand
CCATTTTGCCATTCTATGTCCTTTCAGTGGTGCATTAGTCCATTCATATTAGGCTAATAATTGAAATGCAAGAGTTGATCCCTGTCATAAGGTTCTTACAGAGTTGTTCCTGTTTGTTTGTTGTCTTTCTTTGGGTTTTGGAGTTGGTTCATGTGTGTTTTTAATCTTTTGCCTGTACTCTTGTGAAGAATCCTGTTCTTTTTTCTTTTTCTTCTGTATTCAGTACTTTCTTAAGTGTTTCTTGTAGAGGTGGTCTGGTGGCAGTGTAGGTTCTTAGGGATTGGATATCTGGAAAAGATTTCAATTCTCCCTCACTAATGAAGCTTAGTTTGTCTGGGTAGGTTATTCTTGGTGGAAATTGTTTCTCTTTTAGAACTTTGAAGATAGGGCTCCAGGCTTTCCTAGCCTGAAGGGTTTCTGTGGATAAATCTGCTGCTATTCTAATTGGTCTTCCCTGGTAGGTAGTCTGGCCTTTTTCTCTTGCTGCCTTTAGGATTTTTTCTTTTATAGCTACTTTGTTTAGGCGAATTATTATGTGTCTGGGAGTTGGTCTTCTCATTTGTTGTCTTGTAGAGGTTCTCTGAATCTCTTGTGTTTGAATTTTTTCATCCTTTATGAGATGAGGGAAGTTTTCTTGAATGATTTCATGAAATTTTTGTTCTAGTGTGGCCTCTGTTTCTCTCTCTGCCTCACGAAGCCAAATTAATCTTAGGTTTGGTCTCTTGAAATGATCATTCATCTCTTGCAGGTTTTGTTCTGTCTTTTTGAGCTTCTTTTCTATGCTTTTGACAGTTTGGGTTAGTTCTGTGTTTTGGTCTTCGAGCTCTGAGATTCTTTCTTCTGCTTGGCTGATTATGCTTTCCATGCTTATTAGTCTGTTGTTCATTTCCATCACAGTATTCTTTAATGCTGTTATTTCTGACATCATCTCCTTCCTATTTTCCTCTTGTCTCTCCTCAATTTTTTAAATTCTCTCCATTAATGTCTTGATGTCTGGGTTTGTTGCATGTAAACAGTCATTATGGGGGCTCTTCATTGTTTGTGTTCCAGAATCCGTTTTCTCAGTGTCTGATCTCCCAGGGGTCTGTGTGAGACCTATATTCTTCTTTTGGTTTTTCTTCATTTGTGCGGTTTTTTCCCCCTCCCTACTTTTTCCTTCCCTCCACGTCACCGTCTTCTTTAATTCTGTTATTCATGGGTAGAGGGATTGGTTTTACTTCTGTTTGTTCAATCTCCTATTCTTTATGTATGTCCTCTGACTTGTTCAATTCTGGAGTTGCACTGTAAGTTGGGGGTGGTCCTTTTTGCAGTTTTGAGATTTACTTAAGGGGGGAGCTGTGATTCAAAATCTATCTGCAGGTCCTGGTATTTGCTGACAGGTGTGTGAATAATCTGGAACCCACTTTCCTCTGCCTTGGAATCTGTCCATGCAGTGGGGCTATAGGTTTACTCCCTAAAATAAAATGTGGTTAGCAGAGGGGAGAGAATGGAGCAGACAGTGGGTTGAAGAGGGGGTTGGAGAGACAGAGGAGTAAGGGGGGAAACAAACGAGTGTACCAACAAATGGAGAGAGAGATCTATACTGAAATAGAAAAAAACAACAGACCACAGCTACAGACTAACCAACTCCCATACGAAAAAAATTAAACATACAATGATGCTAACATACAAGATAACCAACCACCTTATTGGTGTGCTGTTCCTCTATACAAAGATATGGTTTACAGAAAGAAGAAAAGAGAAGAAAAAGAAGAGGAAAAAGGAAATAAAGGAACAATACAGTAGGAATAGAATTAAGTCATGAAACTAACAGAATCAATGAAGCACACTCTGAAACATTTTGTTTAAGTCCAATGTCCTTTCAGGTCTGATTTCTAGTTTTCTTTTCAAGCTGGTAAATTAGTTTGCAGTTAGGGTCAGTTGCCCCTGGTCTGCTGTGAAGGATAGTTCAGATCACCCACTGTTCACCACTCTGGCCTATGTCTTTATCAAGCTTGTTTCTCTTGTTTCGGTGTTGTTACCTTGAATCGTCAGCAGATGGTGCTACCTCAGCTGCTCACCCCAGAGGGGGTGGGGCCGGACAGGGATGGCAGAGGCTGAAGATGGCAAGATGCCTGCCTGCCTCAGGGCAGACGGCAGGAGACTTACAGCGGGCAGGACATCTCGGTTGCAGGAGAGGTGGCAGCGATCCCAGCAGATCTTCCCTGAAGGGGCTTCAAGGATTGAAGTTGTGGATCGCCTCCGGCCCCGGGTGGTGCAATGTGCTACCAACGGTGGTGGTGGTGGCTGCGGTGGCTGCTGTGGCAGCGTCTGTGCTGCAGTGGCTGTCCAGACCACTGTGATGCCCCAGCAGTGGCAACGGCCAAGCTCCGTATGAAGAGCAGGCTGCGATGTTGGGGTCCGTAGCCCCCAGGGCAAGAGTCAGAGACTCACTGCAGTTCTCCTTTGCAGAGGTTTTCACAGACCGGGTTGCCCCATTGCCACCTTGCTGGAAGTCCGGAATTTTTTAATCTCTGTTTTGATTTCCATGTTGACCCAGGGTTTGTTCAACATCATGCTGTTTAGTGTCAATGTCTTTGTGGGTTTAGGGGGAGCTTTGTTGGAGTTGATATTTATTTTTATTCCACTGTGGTCTGAGAAGGTGCATGGCAGCAATTCAATCTTTTGGAATTTGTTGATGTTTGATTTATGGCCAGGGATGTGGTTGATCTTAGAGTAAGTTTCATGTGGTGATGAGTAGAATGTATATTCTGTGGTTATTGGGTGCTTTTGGTCAAGCATCACATTGAGGTTCCGGATCTCCTTGTTGATTTTTTGTGTTGATGATTTGTCTAGAGTTGTGAGTGGGGTATTTAAGTCCCCAGCTATGATAGTGCTAGAGTCAATATCTTTTATAAGTTTACTTAGAAGCTTCTTTATGAGAGTTGGTGCTCTTATGTTGGGTGCATATGTGTTTAGGATAAATATTTGATGAATTGAACCTTTTATATTATGTAGTGACCTTCTGTATGTTTTCTAATTTTTGGTAGCTTGAAAGCTATTTGGTCTGATATTAAGATCATGACTCCTGCTTTCTTTTGTGTTCTGTTCACCTAAAACTTTGTTTCCTATACTCTTACATTTATTTATTTATTCCTTCCCCTCCCCCCACCTGCTGCCCACCAGTCCCCATCCTCCTCTCACTTTTAGTCTGTGAGTGTACTTTCTGGTGAGATAAGACTCTTGGAGACAATATATTGTTGCTTCATGCTATTTTATCCATTTTGCCATTCTATGTCTTCTCAGGGGTGCATTTAGTCCATTCACATTCAGGCTAATTATTGAGATGTGAGAGTTTATCCCTCTCATGAGGTTCTCATAAAGTTTGTTGTTGTTGCTGCTGTTGGTTTGCTTATCATCTTTCTTTTGACTTTTGGGTTGATTCATGTGTGTTGTCAATCTTTTTCCTACATTCTTGTGAAGGGTGTTTTTGTTCTTTTTTTCCTTTCTTCTGTGGTTAATACTTTCTTAAGTGTTTCTTGTAGAGCTGGTCTGAAGGTAGCATAAGCTCTTAGGGATTGAATGTCTGGGAAGAATTTTAATTCTCCATCACTGATGAAGCTTAGCTGGTAGGTAATTCTTGGTTGAAATTGTTTATTTTTTAGAACTTTGAAGATTGGCCACTAAGCTCTCCTAACCTGAAGTATTGCTGTAGATAAGTCTGCTGCTATTCTAATTGGTCTCCTGGTAGGTAGTCTGACCTTTTTCTCTTGCTGCCTTTAGGATTTTTTTCTTTTATACCTACTGTGTAGGTGAATTACTATGTGTCTAGGAGCTGGTCTTCTCATTAGTTGTCTTGTGAGGGTTCTCTGAGTCTCTTGTGTTTGAATGGTCATGTCACTGATGAGATGAGGGAAGTTTTCTTGGATAATTTCATGGAATTTATATCTGTTCCAGAGTGGTCTCTGTCTCTCTATCTGCTTCAGGGATTCCAATTAATCTTAGGTTCAGCCTCTTGAAATACTCACTCATCTCTCGGAAGTTTTGTTCTGTCTTTGTAAGTGTCTTTTCTATGTTTTTAACTATTTGGGTTAGTTTCATATTTTGGTCCTCAAGCTCTAAGATTCTTTCTTCTGCTTGGTTAATTCTGCTTTCCATGCTTATCATTTGTTATTTATTTCTTACATTGTATTCTTTATTGCTGATATTTCAGTTATCAACTCCTTCATTCTTTCCTCTTATCTCACCTCAATTCTATTTATTCTCTCTGTTAATATCTTGGTACCTGGGTTTGTGGTTTGAGACCAGCCATCCTGGGAGCTCTTCATTATTTGCATTCTAAAGTCTGTATTATTCTCAGTGACTGACCTCCCAGAGGTCTGTATGAGACTCATATTCTTCCTTTGGTTTTTCTTCGTTTGTGTAGATTTTCCTGCCACCCCCCTTTTTTCAGACTCTTCTTTAACTCTGTTGTTCAGGGATGGGGGGTAGATTTTACGTCTGTTTTCTCAGTCTCCTATTCTTCCTTATGTGGTTCTTCTGGCTTTGTTTAATTCTGAAGCTCGACTGTGGGTGGGAGGCTGTTCTTTCTGCAGTTTTGAGATTTAATTGAGGAGGGAGCTGTTATTCAGAAACTATCTGAAGATCCACTGACAGGTGTGTGGGCCTCCTGGAACTCACTTCCCACTGCCTTACAATCTGTCCATGCAGTAGGGAGTACAAATTTTCTTCCTGAAAGCAAAATGAGATAAGAAAAAGGAAAAGAATGGAAAGAGAAAGGAGGGAGATGAGAGGAAGGTGGAGAGAGGGAGGAAGAAGAAGGAAAACAGACCAGGCATACCAACTAACAAATGAAAAGAAACACAAAGACAAAAAAGATTTTTAAAAAACCATACAATTATACAAACATACAAATGGACAAAAAAAAACCCTATTGATGTACTTTCCCTCTGAAATACCCACACACAAACAGGAAGTCTAAAAAACAGCAATAAAAAAACAGAAACAAAGCAAGTACAAGAACATAATCAAAAACAGAAAAAAAGAGAGAAGAAGAAAAGAAAAAGAAAAAGAAACCTAAAGCAAAAAATAAGCAAACAACAACAAAAAACCCCAAAGCAAAACAAATAAACAAACAAAAACAAAAAACAAAACTTGCTCTGAGACTGTTCCTGTAATTTCAACTTCCTTTCAGTTCTGATTTCTGTAAGGTAAATGAAACCAGACCAGGTGAAATGGCAACAAAGGAGCCAAGAAAAATTTATTAGCGCAATCCCAGGTGAGGTTCACCAGTCCATGTAGCTGTGGGCTGGAGAAGTCGTGCCCAGCAAGATGGGTGACGAGTTTACAAAGGGCACACTGAGAAAGTTGTGAGGGGGTCGGGGAGAGCAATCACTGGTTGGGACAGCTGTCATGTCTGCTGGCGATTGGCTGAACGGGGTTGCTAGAGTCGCTGTAGCGGCTTTGTGGCTGGAGTCTTAGTTCCACTTACTCATTTTTGCTGGCTCACTCTTGCCCATTGTTCTCCTGGTCTGGGTTAGAGCCATCTTGTTGAGGCCCGCCCCACCCTCTGGTACCTCTGACCCTATATTCCAGCCTTTTGGTCATAGGGGTGCCAGCTTGTTCTAGCTACTTCCTGCTGGGGAGGGGCAGCATGGGGGGTGGCTTTAAGGCTGGTATGGGGCCAGAGGTGGTTCAGATGGAAGGGGCGAGTATGAATGTAACAGTAGTTGGTTGACCATTATTCAAGAGAGCTCTGCCAGGTGCTGTTGGAGAAACCTAAAAACACACGGGGCCATTGACAAGAGGATAAATACAACAATCAGTGGAAACAGAACATGGAGAAGCCACATTAGGAGCTGGGGTTACCACCACCCTGAGAATGGGCCTCTGGTCAGGTTTTCTCTGTTTTTGGAGATTTTTTTGTAATTGTTTAATTCTGTCCTTGACTATCCCTGATTTATTGGCTAGAAGTAGCATTTCTCTCTAAGAAATATGCATATCCCTCCCTTTTTTGCTGTTAACAGGTCTAGTCCCTGTCAATTCTGGAGGACCATGTCAGCCAGGGAATCTAGTTGTGCTTGTAAGTCTAGGACCATGTCCGCCACCTGTTGTAGGTCCTTGATCAGTTGGGAGGAGAGCTGTTTGTAAAAGTGAAGTGAGGATCCCAGCCCTCCTGCCCTGTTCCCATGGCTGCGGTAATACCCAGCCCCGTCAGCAGAGGTATGAGCTCAATGGCCCGCCTTACCTGTGATGCTGAGGAACCAACCAAGGGGACAGGCAGGCTTCGGTTACTGGGTGCTATTATAACGGTGGGAAGGAGGATGACAAGAATGCAGGACCCCGACCAGTGGGGGGCAGGACCGGGTAGATGGTAGTGCCACATAGAAAGGCAGTTCCATTAAGTGGGGGGCAGAGGGTGTTATTTGATTGGATCATGAGTGATCGTGAGCAGAGGTGGAGGGGGGCCAATCTGACCCCCACGGTGCTGTTTTGTGTTATTCACTGGGCTGTGGGCAAGTCATGTGGGAGAGGGATGTCAGAACCCGGTAGTGAAGGTGGACATTGGGTTGGAGGTGTAGGGAGAGTCCAATTTCCTGTGACCGGGACAGGGGAGAATCAGGACTAGCTGGACCTGAGGCATAGCCAGCAGTCCTTTGCTAAGCCAGGGTTAGTAAAGTTAAGCAGGGTATGGGTTTCGTTAAGGACAGAAAGGAGTTTCGGGTTTGTCTGATAAGGGCCTTAGGGTTTGGGGAGGTTTGGGTGCACCAACACTGGTCCATTGAAAAATTGAATGAGTTCTTCCATGACCCACTTGGTGTTCTGCTGTTCTGCATAATTTTGCGCCCCTCTCCCATCTGATTTACCCACAGGAGGTCTGAGATTTCAGCAGATCTCTTGTCCCTGGTGCCCAGGACAAGAATACTTAGCGTGCTGTCCCACGCTCCACCCCGTCCAGGCCTGTTGTTTGGTTGGTCTGAGGCAGACTGAGGCTTGCTCGTAGCAAGGTGCCTGGACAAAAGAATGGAAAGTTGAACACTCAGTGGGGCAAAAGGGTATCTTTCCTTGGGGATTTGGTGGGGGGTCTTGTTCCCAGCAGTGGCCTGTGCCACTGCTGCCTGGGCAGCCCACTTGGAAATCTCTTAACAATACTGCAGCCCAGTACTTTTGTTTTCCTAGTTGGCATGAGAATTTTTGATGATAGCATGTACGGGGAACCAGCTGGTAGAGCTGGTGTTTTCCTGCAGAAACGCATCGGTTGCAAATCCAATCAGCCATTCCCCATGTCATCGTAAAGTTATTGGTTGGGCTTACTAGCATCAATACAGTTAAACCGTAACCAGAGGGGTCCCACCTCATTAGATTTCCACACTTTATTGTTGGGAGGAACCCGCTTGAGTTGAGAAATGTGGTACCACGAGGGGTGCCCCAACAGTTTAGCCGCGGTAGGAGTTGTAAGGACTACTGTGTAAGGTCCCGTCCAGCGAGGTTGAAGGGACCAGGGTTGGAGCTCTCGAAGGAGAACCTCATCACCAGTCTGTAGAATGACTGCTGCCTGTGGGCCAGACATGGAGTTGGCCCGGGGCAGGGTTTGGTCGGCGTGCTCTCGTAGGAGGTGTCTGAGGAGTGAGAGGTAGGGCAAGTAGGAGGCTAGTGACAGAGGAGTTGTAGGAAGGTCGGTGTTAATGAGAAAAGGCCTACTATATATCAATTTAAACGGGCTAAGGCCAACCGGCCCCTGGGGAGCCGCATGCACCCTAGTGAGAGCAACAGGGAGCAGAGCGGGCCAGGAAAGTTTTACCTTCAGGGAAGGCTTGGTTAGTTGGTCCTTCAGGAGGCCATTTGCCTGTTTCACCTTACCTGAGGACTGAGGGCGGTAGGGGATGGAAGTTTCCAGACGATGTTGAGGGCTTCGGCCACCAGCTGAGTGATTTTGCAAATGAATGCTGGGCCATTGTCTGACTGGATGGATGTCAGGAGGCCGAAACGGGGGATGATGTGCTTCACCAAGGTCTCAGCCACCACCAAGGCTGTCTCCTGGCTCGTGGGAAAGGCCTCGATCCAACCTGCCAGTCCTGTCCAGGGAGACACCCTCCCAGCTGGTGGGCTGCCGTCCAGCACCGGAGGGCTCCTTGAGAGGAAACATATGCATAGGTTTGACAGGTCATATGGACCTGGTTGATGGTTTCTTGGAGACCCTGCGGTGAGAAAATTGGGGAAAGAAACCTGTGCATGGCCTCGGGACCAATGTGTAAAGACTGGTGGATTGTGGCCACGATTTCCTTTGCCTGTGTCTGGGGAAGGATTATCCTGTCTTTGAGGTACATCCACCCCTGTTGCCCAGCCATGACTCCCTGGTTGAGGAGTCACTGTTGTTCATCCTCTGAGTACCTGGGAGTTAGGGAGGGAGAAAGAAGCAGGACAGGGGTGGCGTCCTGGGTTGAGGTAAGTTGGCGGGCCGTGGTGTCGGCCAGGGCATTTTTTTGGATGACAGGGTCTGTGCCCGTCTGATGGCCTTGACAGTGGACAATGGCTACCTCCTTGGGTTCTTGTAGGGCCTGGAATAAATGTTGAATGGCCTTACTGTTGACCACTGGAGTTCTTTGGGTGGTTAAGAGCCCCCTTTTTTTTCAGATCATAGCATGACTATGAGCAATAAGGAAAGCATACTTAGAATAAGTATACATAGTGGCCCTGCAGCCCTTTGCCAGCTGTAATGCTCGGGTGAGTGCCACCAGCTCTGCCTTTTGTGAAGAAGTCCCTTGTGGTAGTGAGGCAGCTTCCACCATGGTGGGAGGAGAGTCTATTGCATGTGCTGCCCTGCGGCCTCCATCTGGCCCCCTAGTTGAGCTTTCATCTATGAAGAATATGAGATCAGGGCTAGACAGAGGTTGGTCAGAGAGTCCCGTGTGAGGAGGGCTAAGGGCCTCTACCAGCTTAACACAGGAATGTTCAGGCAAAACTGAGGAGCTAGCAGAGGGAAGGAGAGTAGCTGGATTTAGAAGCAGCGATGAGTGAACAGACATTTGGGGGTGTTCTATGAATAAAAGATGGAACTCTTGGACCCTAGAAGGGCTTAATAAGGATAACGACTTATGACCCAAGAGGTCCTGGAGTCTGTGGGGGGGAGTAGACTGTAACTGGCTGTTGAAGGGTAAGCTTTAGAGCCCCCTTGGTTAAACAAGCTGCCACTGTCAGCGCCCAGAGCAAGGCTGCCATCCCTGGATGGTGGGGTCCAACTGTTTGGACAGGAAGGTGACCAGTCAGTGAGAGCGTCCCACTGGTTGGGCCAGAACCCCGGTTGCCATCCCAGTTCTTTTTTCGGTGAACAGGAGGAAAGGCTTGCGGAAGTCAGGAAGCATAAGCGGAGGGGAGGCTAGGATTTTGTCTTGCAAGGTCTCGAAGGTGCGGGCTACAGCTGAGGGAGAAGTGAGGGGGCTGGTGGGAGTTTCCTTAGCTGCAGCATATAGCAGTTTAGCAAGTATAGCGAAATTGGGTACCCAATGTCTAAAGAAGCTTACCAGCCCAAGGAATGACAAGATATCAACACCTGAGGTGGGGGGTAGGAGTTACCTGATGGAGGTGGTGCAGTCTGCCATGAGGGCCTTGGAGGTGGGGGTCAGGGCCACCCCTAGGTAGGTGACTTGTGGGGTAGGGAGTTGAGCTTTGGAAGGGGAGACTCTGTATCCCCACTGTGCTAGAAAGTTAAGGAGGGAGGCCATATCTCAGAGAGAGACTTCCCTGGAGGGGCTGCATAGGAGGAGGTCATCTACATACTGGAGGAGAGTGCTACACCCAGAGTCATAAGAGGACAGGTCCTCGGCCAACTCCTGGCTGAAAAGGTGGGAACTATCACAGAATCCCTGAGGCAGGACCGTCCAGGTTAATTGTTGGGTCCTGTGGGTGTCTGGATCCTCCCAAGTAAAGGCAAAGAGTGGCTGGGAGTCTGGATGTAGGGGGATGGTGAAGAAGGCATCTTTAAGGTCCAGGACTGTGAAATGAGTGGTAGTGGGGGGTATCTGAGATAGGAGAGTATATGGGTTAGGGACCACTGGATGCAGTGGTACTACGGCAGAGTTGATTATCCACAGATTCAGCACCAGTCAATAAGCACTAGATGGTTTTTTTACTGGGAGGATGGGAGTATTACAAGGGGAGTTGGTAGGAATCAGAAGACCCTGGAGGAGCAGCCTGTTAACAATGGGCTGGAGGCCCTTGCGATGGGCATGTGAGATAGGAAATTGAGGCCTGGAAGGGAAGCAAGAGGGATCCTTAAGGCGAATGAGGACTGGGGTGTGGTGATTGGCCACCACAGGAGTGGAAGTGTCCCAGACTACTGGATTAACTTTTTCAGGGGAAATGGGGAAATCGGATGTAGTCTTCGGGGAGAAGACAGCACAGGCGAGGCTCAGGAGCAGATTCGGGGGAACTCGGTGTGAGGTGAGGCAGAGAGATGCCCCAAGTTTATACCGAAGTTCTTGTCCCAGCAAAGAGGCTGGGCAGGATGGGATAACTAAGAATGAATGGGTGAAGGGATGGCCTTCAAAAAGGCAGGACACTGGACCCGTCTTCAGCGGCTTGGAGGGTACCCCCCGAGATGCCCACAACCGAGACCTGAGAAGGATGTAAAGGCCCGTGGAAGAAGAGTAAAACAGAATAGGTAGCCCTGTGTCCTTCAAAAGGGACATGGACTTACCCGCCACCCATAGTGTGGCCCTGGGCTCAACAAGGGTGATTGAGGTGTTTGAGTCCAGGTGACTTCAGTCATCCAGGAGGCCCAGGAGCTCTGGTGAGGGGCCTGTTGGGGGAGTCGGCCCCCCGTGAAATTCTGTCACCGGGGGATGGTTTTCCCCCAGGGAACACTCAAATTTCCAATGTCCTTTTTGTCTGCAGACCGGGCAAGGCCGAGTCGGTGGCCTGGGGTTGGGGCATGGCTTTGCCCAGTGGCCTTTCTGGCCACACCTGAAGCAGATTCCTGGAGGTGTTTGGGTTTCAGACTGTTTCCTGAGATGGGGCTCTGAGGCCTCTGTTGTGCCAGCCGCAGGGCAGCGACTAGGGTTTGGATTTGAAGGGCCACTTTCTGTTTTAGCCTCTGGGCCCATACGGCCTCGGCTTCCTCCCCTCGGGCATTATAAACTTTAAAGGCCATATTCACCAGGTCTCGGAGTGGAGTCTGGGGCCCCTCCTCTGCCTTTTTCAGCTTGCACCGGATGTCTGGAGTGGACTGGGTGATAAAGTGGGTAGCTAAGACGGTGGACCCCAGCAGTGAGGAAGGGTCCAAATGAGTGTGAAGGGTAAGAGCCTCTGTTAAACGATTAAGGAAAGAGGCTGGGTTTTTCTTAGGCTCCTGTGTGATCTCCCTCAGTTTGTAATAGTTAACGACTTTTTGAGCTGCCTTTTCCATTCCTGCAATAAGGCAGTGGACCATCTGATCTCTCCTAGTCCTACCTGTGGCACCATCCTGATAGTTCCATTGTGGGTCCTTGGCAGGCACCGTCTTGGCCTCGACCAGCAAAGAATGGTCAGAATTATATAACTGATCAGCATAGTCCCGAGCTGCTGAGGTGACGCAATCGCACTCCTCGGGAGTGAGGGTGGAGGTTAAAATCACGTGGAGGTCGTGCCACGTGAGCTCATATGCCTGAGTGAGGTATCGAAACTCTTTGGTGTAGGCAGTTGGGTTGGCAGAGTAGGAGCTTAGGCGCTTTTCAATTTGGGACAGGTCCCTCAGGGAGAAGGGAGCATGTACCCGAACCAGTCCCTCAGAATCTGCCACCTCCCAGAGAGGGGCCAGTAACTGGGCCCGGGACCTGGTAACTGGAGGGCTGGTCCATTTAGAGGGCAGTGTAGGATTGTAAGATGGTGGTGGGGTGAGAGTAGGGAATGAGGTGGAAGGAGGGCGAGATGGCGATGACGATGGAAGAGGAGGGTACAGCTTGTGGGTGACTGGGGCAGAGCCAGAAACAGAGGAGTCAGATGTGACATCAACAGGACCAGAGGAGGGAGACAGTGCCTCCGTGGCAGTAGGACAGAAGTGGATGGGGGAAGGGAGCCGACCAAACCCAGAACAACTGGAGCTGAGGACAAAGGAATTAGAGATGGCGGGCTGGGAGGAAGAGCCAGATAGAGGAGGGGCGAGATGGGAGGTAAGGCAGGAGCAGACACCCGAGGAGCCTGAGTAGAGGAGGTCTGGGCCTGAGTAGAGGAGGTCAGTAGCAGGAGGTCGGATAAGGAGGGGGTTGGGAAAGAGCAGACATTTGAGAAGAGGCAGATGGGAGGGAAGGAGAAGGAGGAGTAGGAGCTGGAGGGGGAAGGACAAGGTCCTCCGGAGGATCTGTAAAGGAAGATTCTGGTGCCGGGAGAGGCTGATAGCCCCTATCAGGGGATTTGGCCAGGAGGACCTGGGTCAAGGAACATCTGACGCAGAGATCTGGGCAGGAGCACAATGCCCAAAAGGCCTGGATATAGGGGACCTTGGACCATTTCCCAGTCCGGTGACAATAATTACTGAGATCAGTGAGGAGGCCGAAATGAAAGTTCCCTCGGGGAGCCAGCGAGACTGATTGTCCAGAGGATATTGGGGCCAGGCCCAGGAGGAAAGGGAGATCAGCTTCCATTTACGGATATCCTCAGACAACCCAAGAGTAGCCAGATTAGATATGAGACACCACAAGGAGGGTCTGAACCTCAGTTTTAGAAGGCTGGCTTCCTATGGCCGCAACCTCTGTTCCTGGGTCCCTAAACAAGCGAGCCCAGTGTCCCGGACCCACTCAGAATAGGGACAGAAAGGAAGATCAGCTTCCTTTATAGGGTTGGCCATCTGAAGATAGGGATGTCTCCACTACACCGGAGCCAAAGGCACTATGCCAGAGGGGTGAGCCCAGACGCAGCTGCAATTTTAGACTGGACACCCCGGAGGGTAGGAGGTCAGGGAAAGCGAGGGACTCACCACATTGTCTGAGGTCCTGGGGCCAGGTCCTGTTCCTGAGAGAGGTCCCAGATCGGGAGAGGAGGGTGGAGCTTGCTGGGGCCTCGCACCATCCTCCTGGGTTTTGGCACCAAATGTAAGGTAAACGAAACCAGACCAGGCGAAACGGCAACAAAAGAGCCAAGAAAAATTTATTAACGCAATCCCGGATGAGGTTCACCGGTCCATGTAGTTGTGGGCCAGAAAGGTCGCACCCAACAAGATGGACGACGGGTTTATAAAGGACACACCAAAAAAGCTGTGAGGGGGTCGGAGAGAACAATCACAACTGTCACATCTGCTGACAATTGGCTGAACGGGGTTGCTAGAGTCGCTATAACAGGTACTGGCTGGCTTTGTGGGTGAAGTCTCAGTTCCGGTTACTCATTTTTGCTGACTCACTCTCGCCCATTGTTCTCCTGGTCCAGGTTGGAGCCATCTTGTTGAGGTCCGTTCCACCCTCCGATACCTCCGGCCTTACAGTTTCCAGTCCTTCCCCTCAGGTCTCAGTGCAGGCTGATGGGGTTGTTTACAACATGGATCAGATGCCCCATGGACTACTGTGGGAGGAGGGTGGATCAGATCTGGACTCACCCAGCTTTCTGCTGCTGTTATCAAGTCTCCCACTCATATCTGAAGTGTCTGTGTCTGTTCCAGCATGGGGGAGGGGTGGCTGTCTCTCCAAGTTTGATGAGATAACTTCTAGGTCCCAAGTTAGAGGTTGGGTGGAGATAAGAAGGGCAATGCAGGTCTTTGCCTGGTCCTGGGACAGAGAAAATGGCACTAGTTGGCATTTCCTCACCAACAATGGGGATCTTCTCCAGCTCTCCCCAACCTGCTCTTTCCACAGAACGGGGGTTCCTGCTGTTCTGCTGTCACAGGTGATGGTGTGGACCAGAAGCCAGGTTTTGAGGAGCAGCTGTATTCTGCAGCCTTTTCTCAGGAGAGCCCTGACAACAGCAGATAATCCTGTGAGTCAGTGGCTCCAATCTCAGGGCAGTGAGGGGTTGCAGTCACCTCTGAAGAAGAGCCCTGAGTGCATGAACCCAAGTCTCCCCTCAGATGGACTTTCACTCACCCACGGGCACACACCCACTCATACAAGAGAGTCTTTATAGACACTTGCTTTTGCGGAGACTTTCACAGTCCAACCTGTCCCATTGCCATCTTGCTGGAAATTCATACAATTCTTAAAGTATCGATACTATTGTACCTGAAAGTCAATATTATCCTGGTGCTTTTTCTGGGTCCAAAATGACAGTAGAACACAACTATTCTCACTGGACTGATGTATATTGGTTGTGCACATCATGTTGGTGTATAAGTTATTTGGTCCTGGCATTCAAGATAAATATATCCCTTTATGAGATTAGGTTTTAGATTTTTTTTAAAAGAAACCATTTTATTATGATACAATTTCCCCTTTTTAAACTCATAAATTTAGATGAGATAATAACAATGCTTCACTTCAACTATGACTTTCTGAGTTTCAGCCAAAAACACTGTCAAAATTTTTGCATTGAAAATAGTAGTGAACACTCTTTCATCTCAATAAATAATTTGAATTAATGTGGTCTTTTACAAAGTTTTTGGTATTACACAGCTACATTTTTCTAAGCTTTGGATTTAGCTAATTGGGAAAATAGTGATGCTTGTGTACCAGGCAAATAACATGGTAAAGCAACTGAAAAATTATTCAGAATAATTTACAAACATCTCTGATACTGAAAATATCTTGGTTATCACTGAGTATAAATATCTTTTATACTGGAAACCTAAGTATGTTTAAAGGAATGAAAAGGCATCCCTATATTAAGTAAAGTCTCAGAAAAGATCATCAAGTGAATATTTTAATGCAATCTCATGGATGTCATAAGTATAGAAACTTAGTGTTTGTTTTTTAAAATTTGAGAGATGGACATTAGCAACTCCCTCCCAAAATGGAGGAATATTGAATAAGGAACCTCTGGGATGAAAAGTAAAGACAGTCTTGTGTTGAATAAATACAGTTGATAGGATTGTTGGTAAATAGAATAAAGCTTCCCTCTATCCTGGAAGGTCCACATCCTAATCCACAGAACCTGTGAGCATATTAGGTTATGTGACAATGGGAATTAAGTCTGCAGGTAGAATGAAGGTTGATAATAAACTGACTTTAGAATAAGGAAATTATCCTGGATTATCAGGCTGAGCCCAATATAATCACATGAGTCCTTAAATGTGGAAGAGGAACAAAGAAGAGAAAGTGACAGAGTAAAGTGATGACAGAACAACTCACCTGGACATTTTTTTTTCCAATATTTATTTTGGTGATTTGTTCCCCATTAGCACAAAATTAACTTCAGCTCACTGTACAAACACCTCTGAGGTATTTTTATGCCCGTCTCTGTTCTGTATGCTGAATATTAAACAGAGAAATGCAAGCCATTTAGTTAGGACTAATGAGGAATAATTGTGTAAAATAAAAATGATGATGGTGATGATGGCTTTGACTATAGAATATATACCATGAATAAGGTGAGGTCTATCTTTTCAGATATGCAAAATATGTTTCCTCTTGGTCATTACAAAGAACACAATTTCCCTTTATGTTACCATCAAAATAGGCCTATTTTTTCAAATTGGTATTGGAATCTCATTGATTCCTGCTGTAATTTCAAACTGCTTCTGGATTATAGGCTTAAGCCTATCAACATGACCATTTATCATTTAACCCTTGTTAACATAGTTAAATTATCCACTGTACTGATTTGGGGGTCTCCAGACCTGTTTGGGTCATTGACATTTCAGAAAGATGTCAAGTCCAAGGCACTCTTCTATACAAGCAGAATGATGAAGGGCCTCTCCATCTACATCCCCTGACTCCTGAGCATGCTCCAGGCCAGCACCGTCAGCCCTAGCACCTCTTAGTTGGTAAGGCTTAAATGTAAATTCACAAGTTACATTTCTCATATTTTATTCTCTTTGTGGTCCCTCAATTTTTTTCCTTCGGTAGTAACCTGGTCTTCTAAAATGTGTTTTCTTCCAATGTGACCTGGACTTCTGATCTTCTGAATCTCACTAAATACTGCTCCCTTTCCCTGATAAACTCCATGAACAGAGGACTATTTTACATTCTGACAATACCTGAATATGTTTGCTTTGGAGGAATAACGTTGCTCTCAAGTGGATATATAGGTGAGAGGCAATCCTAGCACCTTCAGAGCACTAATCTCTTCCTTAGAGCCTTTCCAGAGAAAAGGACCACTGCAGAGTTTCTTTGTGATCGTACACTCACTAGGTTTTATCATCTTGTCCCCCTCAACTCTGTTATAGATATATGACCCAGTCATTCTTGGAGTCCAGAAACTCCTGGTCAATTTTTATCCTACTGTTAGACCCTTGGTGCTACTAAGTGCTGATAACAATATAAGAAATATGTTGCCAAATTTGTGGTAAAATCACCATAAAATGTAAAATACTTATTGATACAAGTAATTATCTAAGAATAGATTATTCTGCCGTCAGGTAATTATTCAAGCAGCATAAAATTTGCTTACATAATTTAATTCAAAAGTATGGAATTTCATTTTAATATACTATTGAAACTAATGATATCAAGGACTCTGTAGTTTCTTTAAATCAATATCTATGATCATTGGGCATTCCCATATGTTTACAAGCTGCTTAGTTTTTCATTGTATTTCCCAGAACTTCTCATGAGAAAACTTATTCCTCCTTGAAGTTACTCTTAGGTAGCTTCTAATATCAATGAAATTCCTCTTATTTTAATATTTTAATATAATTCCTCTTATATTAATTTGCTATTAATATTTGTTCAAAATATTGTAGCAAGTGCCTAGTTTTCATTTAGACAATAATTTATCTCAATATTTGCCTGAACTCCCAATGTTTACTTGTGTTCTGGCTTCTGTTAAGGCTAAAAATAGTTTTCCTTTACTTTTGTAGGTTATTGCTTTACTACTTTTAAATTATCTTTTTCTCCTTGGATAATTATGTAAATTATTATTTCTGTGGCACATTTTTGCTTAACTTACGTACGTTTGACACAACACACTTCTGAAATCTGGGGTTTGTGTTTTGCTTTCAAATTTAGAAATTTATTAGCCTCCAGTTCTTTAATTTTACTTTATTCTTATTAAATATTCAGTGAAACAAGTTATTTTATTCCTTCTCTGTCTAGGCATCATATATCTGTAACGATACTTGCATTTCTCTGTAACTATGACTCTCTTTACTGTATTTGGCTACATTTAGTTAGAACTAGTAAAAATAATTAGGTAAGATAAAATGATGATGGTGGTGATTTTGACTATAGAATAAATAACATGAATAAAGTGAGATTTATTTATTTATTTAGAGTTGGAGTCTCAGTCTGTCATTCAGAGTGCAGTGGCACAATCAGCTCACTGCAACCTCAACCTCCTGGGCTCAGGTGATTCTTCTGGCTAAGCCTCCCTACTAGCTGGGACTACAAGTGTGGACCACTATGCCTGGCTAATTTCTTTTTTTGGTAGAGATGAGGTCTCACTATGTTGCCTATTCTGGTCTCAGACTCTTGGGTTCAGGAAACCCTCTTGCCTTGGCCTCTCAAAGTACTAGAATTACAGGTATGAGCCACTGTGCTTGGCCACAATTTATTTTTAAGGCTTTCAGTTCAGTTATCCCCTCATTAGCTCAGTCTAATGCAATATTTAACGCATATGTGGTACAATTCATTTTATTTTTCAGTTATTCATCTTGTGCTTGACTCTTTTCAAAAGTGTTTGACAATTTTATAGTTTCTCACTCTTTTAATAGTATTTCATTATTCTATTTTCCCATTGTTCTTAATTACATATTTTGAACATATTTTTAATATTTAAATCCTATGTGATATCGAATTTCTTTTGCCCTTTCATCTTGTTAGCTTATCTCCTTGTAAGCTTCATTATTCACTTTTATTCTCACATTTGGGAGATATTACTTTGAGGTGTCTCCATTCATCATATTTTTTGTTGATCACAGTTGTTCTGGGAGCAAAAGGACAATCCACACAGGTTTGAGAGTCTGTGGTCAGTCAGTTTCTAGACAGAGAACTGGTTTTTTAGTTTGACTACTCCTCTAAATCCTTCTTTTAAATTTAGGTCCTGGGAAATACTAATATGTCTCTCTCAGGTCTGGTGAGCATTTTAAGAGTTCTTGTAACTTTGGAGAAATTTTAGTTATCTGCATTAAATGAGTTTTTGAAATACATCTTATTGTTTTTCTAGAAGCACAAATATTCACATTCAATATATGAAAATTTAATATGTAAAATACTGTACATAGTTATGACACACAAGAGTATATTATGAGAAATTAATTTTTTCTTAATTTTTAAAAACTCTCTCTTACTGGTGTACCATATGGCAATATTATTGGTGAAGTGTGATTATTTTCTTAATACTTAAAATTATTTGTAGGGGTAGGGGATCCAAGATGGTCACTGGCAA
Organism: Carlito syrichta; assembly: GCF_000164805.1. Lineage (NCBI taxonomy): Eukaryota > Metazoa > Chordata > Mammalia > Primates > Tarsiidae > Carlito > Carlito syrichta. The sequence continues at coordinate 12,827 of NW_007079924.1, read as the reverse complement.
ATAGCCAACCTATGCCTCTCTGGCTGGGTAAGAAGGGAAGACAAGCTCAGCTGCTGGTGGACCCAGGAGGCTTGATCAACTTTGGATAGGAGAAGCATCCAGCACCCCGCAAAGGACTCTTAGAGGGCACTGGGACTAAGGTGGAGAGAGTCTGGATGGCCAACATTGGAATAGGGTGACCAATCCCTGCTGTTTGCCAGGCCCACATAGGACCTGCAGCTCCAACTTGTGTGCGGGAGAGAGTGCCCCAACACAGTCCAGTCAGTTCCCCTCCTCTCAGCCATGTGCAGGTCGTTGGTCCTATGTGGGAGGATACCTGGTTTGGGGTCTAGCGATTTGTGACCAAAGCCCATGTGGAACTGGGAAACTACCCACAGTCTGAATGCCTGTCCCAGGCAACCCTCAGTGCATGCACACTCCCTGCCAAGCTAGCTTTCAGCTCAGGAAGACTTGTCTCTCAGTTACACTCACTTAATGCTGTCCCTTGTCTGGCAATCAGTCTTCCTCTCCAGACCAGAAAGGTCTTCCTGCCATCCTTGCACACTCAAAGGACAAGTTTCTCCAGGATATAGTATCTGCTGGTTTTCAAGTGCTGAATGTGGACTTGGACTGGAGAGGGAGAGGCACAAGTGGTACCCAGAAGCACTATCTCCAGCCAGGATCTTTTCTGGGATGTGAATGGCAAACAGCTGCTAGGGGTCCTATCCCCTTGCCCAGTTTATGCATTGAGCTCTCAATGTGTGTCAGAAAGCAGTCTGGCTGGTCTTACCATGGGGAAAATCTCTTCAAGGGAGAATCACATTGGATACAGAGCACTGCCCAGCAAGAGTGGTGGGGAAGATGTGAGTGAACTCTCTCTCTCTCCCTGCATGAACTATTCTGAATAACAGAAAAGGCCCTAGGATAGCAAGACCTTATCTAGCTACAAAACAACAAAGCTAAGCAATAACAATAAAAAAGAGAAACGTTCCTCCTCACAGGTGAAGAAGAGTCAGTGGAAAAACAACAGAAACCCTCAAAGCCCTAAAGAGACATTGCCTATAAAAGTAACTATCAGTACCCAACCATGGAAGCCACCCAGAATGACCCAGATGACAGAAAAAGAATTCAGATATTGGATGACTGAAATGAATAAGGAAAGCCATGAGAAACTGGAAGAAAAACTCACCTAAGTCATGCAGGAAATAGTAAAAGCTGAGCCGACCAACTTCAGAAAGTTCCATTCTGAAGTCATCTAAGGAAGAACTTCCTTCTGGAACTTCAAAGCACATTAACAGTCATAAGGAGCAGAATCAATCAGGCAGAGGGAAGAATCTCAGTGCTTGAGTATTAAAATACTTGAATATAGGATACTGAACTAAAATATTAAAAGTCTGTCAAAAAACATGAAGAAAGGGATCAAAGAAAATGAGCAGAGTCTTTGAGAGGACTATGGGGGCTATGTCAAGAAATCAAATCTGTGCTTCATTGGTATCCTTGAAATAGAAGAAGAAACTGAGAATACCCTGTAACAAGTTTTCCGTGAGGTCATTCAAGAAAATTTTCCATATCTCACTAGAGAGGTGACCATTTAAGCACAAGAGATTCAGAGAACCCATGCAAGGCATTACATGAGAAGGCCATCCCCAAGACACATAGTAATTTATCTCCACAAAGTAAGCATGAAAGGAAAAACTCTTAAAAGACAGCTGGAGAGAAAAGTCAGACCACCTATTTGGGAAGACCCATCAGAATTGCACCAGACTTCTCAGCAGAAATACTACAAGCCAAAAGGAACTGGAATCCCATCTTTAGCATTCTCAAAGGTAAACAATTCCAGCCAAGAATTTCCTACCCTACCAAGTTAAGCTTCATCAGTGAAGGAGAATTAAAATTCTTCCCAGAAATCCAATCCCTAAGAGAATATGCCACCTCCAGATCAACCTTTCAGGAGCTGCTCAAGAAGGTTTTGAACACAGAAACAAAAGAATGGTCACATCCATCACAAAATTACAGGCAAGCACAGAGTTAACAGAGTACATAGATAATTCACAAAATTGAAAACACACACACACACACACACACACAAATCAAATCAACTCCTTAGGAGCCTTATGATAGGAATAAACTCACATTTCAATATTTAATTTGAACGTGAATGAACTGAATGTGCCACTGAAAAGACATAGAGTAGCAAACTGGATAAAGAAACATGCTCCAACATTCTGCTACCTCCAGTAAACCTATCCAACTGCAAAGGATACCCACAGGCTCAAAGTAAAAGACTGGAAATTGAGATTCCAGCCAGAAGAGAGTAGGGGTAGCTACTCTGATGTCAGACAAATTACAAACAAACAAAAGTTAAAAGGACACTACACAATGATAAAAGCCTCAATCCAAAGCAAAAAATATCCATCTCAAACATTTATGCACCCAACACAGGACCTCCTGGTTTCATAAAACAATTGCTCAGTAAAAAAAAGAGGACATAGACACTCATACAATCATAGTTGGAGACTTCAAATCCTGCTAACAGCCCTAGACAGATCATCACGGCAAAAAGCCAACAAGGAGATCTGGAACCTTAACTCAACACTCAAACAAATGGATCTAATAGATGTCTACAGAACACTCCACCCAATAACTACAGAGTATATATTATACTTATCAGCACATGGAACTTATGCTAAGACTGATCACATTCTCAGACATAAATCAAGCATGAACAAATTTCAAAAGGTTTAATTAATACCATGTATCTTCTCAGATTCAGTGGAATAAAAATAAATATTACCACCAACAAGATGTCCCCAAAACACACAAAAACATGGACACTAAACAACATGCTGTAGAATGATTTCTGGATCAACACAGAAATCAAGACAGAAATAAAAACATTCCTGGAAACAAATGAAAAACGCTGTTGCCTATCAAAAATTGATTGAATATATAAAATGTGGTATATACAGATATGGAATATTATTCAACCATAAATGACAAAATCATAGACTTTGCAGCAACTTGGATGCAGCTGGAGACTATCACACTAAGTGAGCTGTCACAGAAACAAAGAACTGAATACCACACATTCACACTCATAACAGGTCCCTGAACACTAGTCACATTATCACTAATGTGGGATTGGCAGTTACTTGGCTCTACTAGGAGAGGGAGGGAGGAGAGTAAGGGGAATGGTACAACACAAAAGGTATCTGGTACACCACCAGGGGAAGTGAGGGCCACTTAGAAGCCCAAACTTCACCTGCATGCAGCCTACTTGTACCCCACTTGTACCCCACAATTCTAAAATAAAATACATTTTAACATTAAATTTAAATTAAAATAAGTATTTTTAGGTTTTGCATACATTTCTGAAGGACTGATTGTCCACTTTAATAGATAGTGCCTGTGTATAGTATTGGATTAGTGGTTTGTGTAACATTTACACTGGTTTTATGAATTTATTTCCTTTGGCTCAAGTCACAGTGCTTTACCTTTAGCACTCTCCTGTCTCTGTAAATTAATATCAATTTGGTTTTCTTTGTATCCAATAGTTAGTATTAAAATATTTTAAATGAATAGTGCATGTGACTAGGTATCACTTATTGATTGCGCTTTAATTGATAGTTTCTCTTTTTTTAACAATTATGAGGACAATCAATAATTGATATTTTCTAATGTCATTTCACAGTGCCCAGAAAATGCAATCCGTAGAATTTCTGCTGTAGAATAATGTGTATCCTCTATTTACTGGTCAAAAAGGTAGTTGATTTATCTATCTGCTTAACTCCTCAAATTTTTAAATTTAACACTCTTCATATTGTTTAGTTTGTTATATGCCAAAACATTTTATTAAAATGATTATTTTTAATGTCATCTAATATATTTTTAAATTTCTCAATGACTTTTTTTTTACAAGAACCTTTGTGTTTTGCATTAACATCTAGACATTAATTTTATCTTTAAATTTTAGTGCAAATGACCTAGCTAACACAATACACATTGTATAAGTATTCATCACTTCAGTCATTCAAATTTTTATCTTCTCATACCATTCTTCAATTATTAAGTTATTCTGTGTTTGGTTTTGCTCAAACTTACTTTTGTGTACTTCCTACATTTTGTCACAAAATAGGAGGCAGGCTGAGTGTGTTATCTTCATAAAATTCGCATCAAATGACACGGTTTGCTAAGTTTAAGATTAAGAACTTTATTTGTTCCACATGATAAATATGAGTATTGAGCATAGCAGTGATAGACAGATTCTTCATCCTACAACACAGAAACCCAAGATATAGAAATATTCATGGATTGCCCCAAGGCCTCATTTCCCACATTATTCTTTTTATTTTTCATCCCAACTGTATTAAAAAGCTAGAAACATAAAATATTGCTAATTAGAAATAAATTTTTAGATAGCACACACTGTCTAAGTAAACTCAAGAAGAATTAGAATATAAGAAAAGACCTATAGCAAATAAAAAGATTAAATCATTTAAACATCTTTCCACAAATTAAATACAAAACACCTGTGACTTTATTGGTCAATTCTGCCAGACATTTAATGAATTAATAATATCAATTATTCACAAACTTTCAAAATAGTAGAAGAGAATAATCTTACTAATTGATTTTTAAAAGCCAGTATTATCCAGAAACACAGTCAGATAGAGACCATAAAAAAAGTAAATTGCAGACAATTACCCCTCATGCATATAGACACAGGCATTCTCACAAATGCAAATCTAGTTTTATATTAAAAAATCAATCAATGTAAGGCACTAAATTGGTAGAATACATGAAAAACGTGATTTCAATAGACATTGGAAAATATTTTACTACAAATTAATAAGTAAAAAGAGCAACAAAATTTATGATAAAATCATCAGCAAACAAAAAAAAGAAGGAAACTTTCTAGACCTGCTAAATGACGTCTATGAAAAACCACAACTAATGTTCTTAATAATAAAAGACTAGATACTTTACATGTTAGTTTGAAAACAAGTATGTCCAGTTTTACCACTTGTTCAACATTGTATCAAAATATTTAGCCATGAATATTATATAACAAACAACAAAATATTATATAACCAACAACAATTAAAACGATCACTATTTCGGAAGCCTATGCATATGATATATTACCATGTATAAAAAGGTTAAGAGATTAATGAAAAATTCACTAGAATAATTCCATTCCACAGGTTTTAGAATACAAGATAAATTTCAAAATCAGTATGATTAATACACACTAACAACAGATCACCTCAAAATGCAATTTTAAAACAATTCTGGATGGGCTTGGTGGCTCAGCCTGTAATCCAGCACTTTGGGAGGCCGAGGCAAGTGGATTATCTGAGCCCACAGGTTCGAGACCAGCCAGGCACCTTGGCGAGACCTGTCTCTACAATAAATCAAAAATTAGCCGGGCGTGGTTGTGCATGCCTGTAGTTCCAGCTACTTGGAAGGCTGAGGTGGAAGGATCGCTGGAGCCCAGCAGGTCGATGCTGGGGTGGCCCTGAGTGTGCCCTGCACTCCAGCCTGGGTAACAGAGTAGACTCCAACTAAAAAAAATAAAATAAAAACAATTCTATTTTCAATAGCATCAAAAATACACACAAATAAATTGAACAAAGAAAGGATAAGACTTTTCCACCAAAAAAGTATGGACAGGGGAGCATAGAAAGAAAATATAAATAAATGAAAGGACTCAGTACTCAAAGATAGAAAGAATTTTTGCTAAGATCACAATATGCCACAAATGGATTTATGGATTCAATGTAATTCCTCTCAAAATCCCACCAATAGTTTTTTACATATTGGCCACTTGACCCTTAATATGGAAATGCAAAAAAAAATCAAATAACCAAATTAATATTTAAAAGTAAAAACAAAAGCAAATAACTTGTCCTGTTATTTTCTTGAAAGCAGGCCATGTCGTATGACTAATAGATCTAAGGTAAATATGTCTAAGCATATTGCTAATCTCAGCCTTTCCTCAGATAGGTCTTTAGTGTGGGAGTTTGTGCTAATCTAGGGAAGAGTTATACTGGACTGAAATTTGTTATTACAGTGACAACCCTCTGAGCATCAGAGAATTGAAAATTATCTCATGATATCTTGCTTTTTTATCAATGTGGGTTCATCAGTTGTAACAAATGTGTCACTCTAGTTCAGACAGTTAACTGGGAAGAGGGGTGTGCTATGATGCATAAAGTCAGGGGGTATATGAAAACACTATAATTTTTCTCAATTTTGTTATAAATGTACACTGCTCTAAAATAAAATCCATTTAATAAATTAAGAGGATTCTATACATGTGCAACTTTCCCCAAGAGACTTTTAATTTCTTCTTTATCTGTTATGTGATGTTATGTCAGAATCAAGCTGGAAAGGAACCCATATTACATACAGTTAATAAAAACTCATCTGATGAGATTGTATGGTTTATAGGGCATGAATCTCTTAGTTAGAAATTTGTGCAGTTAAAAAAAGTCAAAGTTTAGTCCGTATACTTCCTAAAGTACTTCCAACAGAATGAAGTCTCAACAAACCCAAATTTCAATTGCTGAACATCCAGTAAGATTGGTAAAGGCAGAGGAAAAACTAAAGGACTTGTTTTTTGTATTCCTGGTCTACTTCATCAAAATGTAATCTTCAAAGGTGTTTTAGTTAGTTTTCCAGGCTGCTAAGATTATGATGAATACTTTGTTTCTTTTCAGGATAAAAAAAAAGCCATTTAAAAATAGCATAACTGCTTATGACATAATTTTCTATGCATGGCCTCATTTGAAACATCAGAATATTTAAGAATTTTAAAAATCGCTATATTGTCACTTCACCAGAATTTCTTTTATCATTCCAATGAATCTAAAAATTTTTTATTGTTTTAAAAAAATCTTACTGAAATTAAAGTTTAATAAAGTAACTGACTTATGTAAACTAGGAAAAAAATGACTGAGACTTCTCAATGACTTTGAGTTTTATTTTTGCCAGAGTTTTAGGACATGCTTGAAAAAAAGAAACACAAATCACAGCAACATCTATGATCCATGCTTTTTCAAAGAAGACTTTGTAAGCATGCAGCATTTAAAGGGAAAGAGCAAACAGAAAGAAGGGGGATATGGGGAAAAGATGGGGGTCAGGTAATAGAGGCAAATGGTTTACATTCTTAGGAATACTTTTTGTCTACAATCAGTGATTTTACATTTCACATATGAAAGATGGTGTAGAGAAACAGCCAATTATGTGTCTTTTGTTAAACGTGAATTTCACAAAAGATAATGTAACTATAAAGGAGAACCCCCCAAAAACTGAATTCTCTTTTGGAGGATGGGCCTCTTATAGTACAGGCTTCCCCCACTAGGTAAATGTTCTATGAATCCACTGGCATCCGTGAACCAGTTAGCATTGTTGTGACAGGTTGCATTCAGCTTCAGTGAATTTTTCAGGATATTCTTTGAATGTGTTTGCCCATCTCATAATGGGTACAACTTACCCACACTGCACTGAGTGTTCAGCAATTTTTGACCCAAAATGGCATGACTCCCTCTGCCCCACCTCCCATATTCGCCTGATTTCACCCAGAGCAACTTTTTTTTGTCTCCCTGGATGGAAAAATCCTCAAAGAGAGACGTTTTGCCAGTGTGGAAGAAGTTAAACAAAAAATGGCAGCAGTGCTAAAAAGTATCAAAATTGATGAGTTCAAAAACTGTCTTGAGCAGTGGAAAAAGCATCAAACAAACGTGCAAAAAAAAGTTGCATTCCTATACACCAACAACAAGAAGGTAGAGACCCAAATTACACAATCCCATTCACAATAGCCACAAAAAAAAAGAAAGAAAGAAAGAAAGAAAGAAAGAAAGAAAAGAAAAGAAATGCCTCGGCATCTTCCTAACCAGATAAGTGAAAGACCTTTACAATGAGAACTACAAAACACTGCTCAAAGAAATCCAAGAAGACACAAACACAAGGAAAAATAGTCTATGTTCATGGATAGGAAGAATCAACATTGTTAAAATGTCCATCCTACCAAAGGCAATCTACAGATTCAATGCAATACTCATTAAGTTATGAACATCATTCTTCTCAGACCTAGAAATGACAATACAGGAACTCATAAGGAAACATAAATGACCATGAATAGCCAAAACAATCCTTAGCAAAAGAAACAAAGCAGAAGATATCACACTTTCAGACTTCAAACTTTACTATAAGGCTACAGTAAACAAAACAGCCTGGTATTGGTACAAGAATAGGCATACAGACCAATGGAACAGGATAGATATTCCAGAAGCAAAGTCTCAATTTCTCAACTGCAGGGGGCCAGCCCCTGCAGAGAGATTTAGAGGGTCCCTTGGAAGGTGTGGCAGCATCAGTGATTATTCTGGAGAAATAAAGAGAAAGAAAGAGAAGAGGGGAGAAAGAAAGAGACTGGACTCCTGCTCAGGTGACCAGAAGCCATTTAATGGATGTAATTCCAGGGCTTTTATCCCCAAACTCCACAAAGTTATCATCACGGGAACTCCTGCTGCTATGGTTACACAAAAGGTAGCATGTGCCTTTTACATGAACAGGTCCAGGTGCACACAGGACACCCCCTCCTCTCAAGCATATGTAATTTTCAAACATAAGGAAAAACATGAAGTTCTTATCCAGTTTCTATGTACCCTTAATTGTTTATAGCTACATAACATCATTCAATGCTTACACCTAAAACCAACATAATGATATATTGCCTTTTACTATTCTATGCTAATTCAAACAGGTTTCCATAAAACAATTGGTGCTATGGTTACTCTCTCCTAGCACTAGCCAGCCTAATACAAACTTCACTGGCCCCTCTAAATCAAACTGAACTAACCACACTTCTATAATAAAATGGTTACTTAATTTTTCTTAATCTATATAAGCTATTTTCTTAAAACATATATCTATCAATTTCTAAAGGTCACATCAAGAGAACCTGTGACCTGTACTAAGGCTCCTCAATGTGACTCAAAGCCAAACTTAAATTGTGATAAAGCAAAAGACCATAAGCCATGGGGAATGGGAACAATAGACTCTTAGGTTAGCTGTGTATGTTCTGGTCTCAGAGTTTTCTGTTAGAGCCAGCTGGAGCTTTTCTTGGTAGTTTGTGCCAAATGGAAAAGGAGGGAGGGAATGGGTCAACAGCTCCCGAACACATCCTGGTGGTCTCAGGGTCTACGGCCCTTCCTGATCCCTAATGCTCAGTGGGCCTCCGTGGCTGGCTCCCAACACTCAATCAACTCATCTTTGACAAAGCCTCCAATAACAACCACTGGGGAGAGGAGAACCTATTCAATAAATGATGCTGGGAAAACTGGCTGATCACATGCAGAAGATTGAAGCAGGACCCCTACCTATCACCATACACAAAAATTAACTCTAAATGGATCAAAGACCAAAATGCAAAACCTCAAACTATAAGAATCTTAGAAAACAAAGGAGACAGCCTTATGGAAATTGGAACTGGCCTCCAATTCCTGATCAGAACCCTAAATGCCCATACCTTTAGAAATAAGATAGACAAATGGGACCTCATCAAACTAATGAACTTCTGTAAAACAAAAGAAATCATAAAGAGAGCAGGGAAACAACCCACAGAATGAGAAAAAATATTTGCCAATTGTATAGATAGACAAAGGCCTAACATCTAGGATCTACAAGGAATTCAAACATGTCAAGAGGAAAAAAACAACCCTATTAAAAAGTGGGCAAAAGACATGAATAGACACTTTTCAAAAGACTATATACAGACAGCCAACAGACACATGAAAAAGTGCTCAGCCTCACTCATCATCAGGGAAATACAAATCAAAACCACATTGAGATACCACCTAACCCCAGTAAGAATGGCCATCATTAATCAAACAACAACAGATGCTGGCAAGGATGTGGAGAAAAAGGAATGCTTCTACACTGCTAGTGGGAATGCAAACTAGTGCAACCTCTTTGGAAGACAGTGTGGTGATTTCTGAAAGAACTAGAAATTGACCTTCCATATGACCCAACAATTCCCCTATTGGGAATATGCCCAGAGGAACTCAGATCATCCTTCAAAAAAGATACCTGTACACACATGTTTGTTACAGCTCTATTCATAATAGCAAAAACATGGAACCAACCATGCTGCCCATTGAAGCTGGACTGGATTGAAAAACATGTGGTACATATATACAATGGAATATTACACAGCCATAAAGAAGGACAAACATATGGACTTCATAACAACTTGGATGGATTTAGAGTCAATCATATTCAGTGGTCTATCACAGAAACAAACAACAGAGTGTCATATGTTCTCATTCATAAGCAGACCTTGAACAACTATAATACTATAAGAAAGGGATTGGCAGTAGTGGGGAACTGTCAGGGGAGGGGAATTGGGATTGGCAGTTGAGGGAAACTGCCAGGGGAGGGCACAGCATACCTCATCAACAAGGGTACCTGCATAATTAATGTTTGTATACCTAACCCTGAATTGTACCCCACATCTTTATAATAAAAAAAAAGAATTTAAAAAAATTTACGAGTTAAAAAAGAAAAAGCATCTTAATAGGTGTGTTGCATCAAATGGAGAGTACTTTGAAGGTGACTGAAGTTTAAACATGTAAGAATAATTACACAATTTTTAAATAAATAAATTCCAGGTTTTGCACCCCCCCCAATATGTGGAAAGGCAGTGAAGGAAGATCCAATAGAACTCTGTTTCAGGGTTTGCCCACAGGAGGATATGCATTCTGAAATATTGGGGGGCACACTAGAAGTTTTCTTATGAGCAATTTGTGAGGAAGACTATCTGGGGCAACATGTAGCCTTCAACTGTGGCAACCACCCATTTGGAAACAAAAAGAAGGCAGGTTTTTTGTGCATGTGATTCAGTATCCAAAATCAACTTTCCCCTTGGTATAGTGAGGTTGTTTTCTTTCACTCATTCCCCCATTTTTCAAAATATTTTGGATAACACCCTAAAGAAAGTAAATATCTGTGGTATTTTGTTGCTAGGGTAGTTTATTCCTAGAAAATCAGGTTCCATGTTGTTAACACTACTAAGCAATCATAAACTCTTGTGTCCCACGGAGGAAAAATAGAAAGAAAAAGAAAGCAAGCAAGGAAAAAAAAGGGAAGGGAAGGGGAAATGAAAAAGGTAGAGGGAACCAAATTATAGCAAAAAAAGAAGGAAAAACAAATCCTAAAAAAAACTAATTCAAGCTATGTTACAGGAAATTTATATATCAGTAGACAGGCATGAAGGTGGTGTGTGTGTGTGTGTGTGTGTATGTGTGTGTGTGTGTGTGTGTACACACCTGCGCACGTGTGTGTTTGTTATCTTTCCACAAGTTTATTTAGCTTCAGTCTGCAGGGTTTTAAGAAAAGCAGTTTTTATTTCTAGAGCCTTCAAGTCAGGACAAAAAGAAATGGAAGAAAAGAAAAAATAATGAAAACATAGGTGTGGAGACTTGCAGATAGAAAATATTTGAGTTCACACCAAATAAATGGTAGACAATAAAAACTATAAAACGATGGACAAGGCTAGAATCGAATAACAAGCATATTATAGTTTCCTTTGGAACATAATTTTTCTCACCAGTCTTCCATTTCTACTAAAGACAAAATCAGTGAGACTAATTTATTTGCAAAATAAGATTTCGTCTTATGCTTGCCCGGATTGTTTGCATAAAGTGCAGTAAGAATAACCACTAGCTATATAGGCATTTTTTAAAAATTGAATTTGCTGGAAATTTTTAAAAATAAGGAATCTCAGAATAGACTTTTTTTTTTTTTTTGAGTTGGAGTCTCACTCTGTCACCCGGACTGGAATGCAGTGGCCGTTCCTGGCCACCGCAGCCTCGACCTGCTGGGCTCCGGTGATCCTTCCACCTCAGCCTTCCGAGTAGCCGGAATTACAGGCGCACACTACCACGCCTGGCTGATTTTTTGATTTATTGTAGAGATGAGGTCTCACTGCCCAGGCGGGTCTTGAACCCGCGGGCTCAGGCAATCCACTCACCTCAGCCTCCCAAAGGCGCGGGATTATAGGCTGAGTCACCGAACCTGGCTAGAATAGACTTTTTAAAAGTCTCTCAGGTCCAACCAAGGAATTATCTGTACCTACAGGCACCTTTATGAATTGGGATGAATTCCCTCCTCCTCAAGGTCCCAAAATAACTTGGGGTCTCTGCACCTGTAAGAAAGTGACATTCTTTACTCATCACAGGTCAGGAGTTCTTTATAGGAACTGGCAAGGTACAGGTCAGTTTTCCCAACAGGATTTTATTGTCTTGTTGATGAAAAATGCCAAAATGCAAAATATCTTAAGATGGCTTATTCTGGTCACTTTTTAGTGACCTCGGTCTAAGGTATACTTCCCCAGGAGGCCCTGAGAACATGTTCCAACCATAGGTGAATGGTAGCTTGGTTATATACAGTTTAGGGGGACACATGTTACAAGAATTATGAATCAATGCATGTGAGATTTATACTGATACTGTCCAGAGAGGAAGGACATTTTCAAGTAGGGGCCTGCAGGCTATAGATGGATTCAGAGATATTCTGACTGATAATTAGTTAGCGTAGTTATATAAGGAATTGTGAAAACAGTAAAGGAAATGGACAACTTCAGGAAGGGAGCAGATCTTAATATGTAGATTAAGTTGTATGAGGGGTGGTGGTAGACTTCAAACAGAGCAGATAATTGTTTTAAAAGACACCAGAGGGAGATGGGGCAAGATGGTGACGGCATAGGTGAACTGGGACCAAGACTGTAAACTGCTGAATAGACAGACTGTAAAGCAGAGGGAAAAGTGAACAAAACCAGAAGACCC
>NW_007079923.1:7819-9705 GCF_000164805.1 Carlito syrichta | reverse complement strand
CTGCGGTGGCCTCGGGGCTCCACCGCAGCCTCCGCCTGCCCCCTGGGCCGGGACGCCAGGACCGGGACAGGCTTCTGCAGACTCGGAGCCTAGCTCTGAGGCCTAAGTGCGTGGCTCGGGGCACTGGGCACCCGAGCCCCGCTGCCGCTGTCGCCACCGCCGTCTCCAGAACGTCCTCCTCCCCCGACCGAACCTGTCCCACGAGACACTCGCTGCAGCTGGGTGCGGCGGCTCACGCCTGTCATCCCAGCTCCTTGGGAGGCCGAGGCGAGAGGACTGCCTGAGCTCGGGTTTGAGGCCAGCCTGAGCAACATGGTGAGGCCTCTTGATTGCTACAACAGCAACACCTGCGGTTCCGGCTACTTGGAAGGCTGAGGCAAAGGATCGCCTGAGCCCAGCAGGTCAAGGCTGTGGTGGCCACGAGCGCGCCGCTGCACTCCAGCCTGGGTGACCGAGCAGGATTCCGACTAAGAAAACACTCGCCCTATCCCACCTCTCCCCCCCGTAGCCCTGACGACCCCAGGGACTGCCCACTGGGGGGCTCTCACAGGGCACGGCCTGTGCCTGCGTCTTGCCCATGTGGTACCCTCCAGGTCTGTCCACGTCACGGCCGGCATCAGAGCCTCCTTCCGGCTCACGGCTGAGTTGTGTCCATGTGTGGACGGGCCTCGCTGTTTGCCCACCACACCTTGGTGGGCCCGGGCTGTTTCCACCCTGTGCCTACCGTGAGTCGTGCTGCTGCAGGCAGGGGTGTGTGCAGGGCTGTGCAGTTTGTCAAGTCCCGGTCTTCTGGGTCTTCCAAGAAGCAGGTTTCCTGGGCAAATGCTGGTAGAAGTCCTCTTACCAGGAACCACATGGTGTTTCCTCAGTAGCTGCACCCACCAGGCTCCCAACAGCAGGGCACAGGGCTCTGGTTTCTCCGTGTCCACCCAGCACTTGGGACTCTGCTTTATTATCCTCATCCCCATCATTATTTCATCACCACCCTGACGGTCTGCGTGTCGGGTGTCGGATTTGGTGCGTGTGAGAAAGCAGGATTTGTTGAGAGGACAGAAAAGCTCCCACCGTGGGAGGGACCTAAGGGGGTTGCCCGGCTTGTAGGATTTTGACCCCAAGAACCACTTTCTCTCTGGGATCCCGTCTGCCCTTTCTGCTCAAGGAATCTGACCCCCCTCGGGCCCAGGCTGTCCCCAGGGCACGGTCACCAGCTCCGGCTGTCACCTGGCCCAGGCCAGTCCCTTGGCTGCTGCATGAGGACCCTTTACACCCCCCACGGGGACGGGAGTGCTTCACGGGGGCTGTTTCAGCTTGGGAAGACGAGAAGCCTCCAGACACTGGATCCTGTGGACATCTCTGGGCCGGGGACGTCCTGGGCGCTGCAGGGTGCTGAGCGGCGTCCCTGGCCTCCAGCCCTCCATGCCAGGAGCACCCCCAGTCCGGACACCCACCAGTGTCCTGACACTGCTGAGGGTCCCGAGAGGCTGTGACCAGTTCAGAAGACACAGGGTCACCGGGGCAGGCTCAGGGACAAGGCAGGGATGCCGGCAACACGCGGGTTTTGGGGAGTTACCAGCCCCCCAACAGCCTCCTCCAGGCCGCTGCGAGGGGTGCGGGGGCGTGGTGGCCCTCAGCCCCACTGGGAGGGCCCCTGCTGGGCTTGGGGGAACATGCAGGCACGGGAAGGCCTTCAGACAACCAGGGACACACGGATGCCGGGCATTGGTCTGTGCGGGGAGAAGAGCGGGCGCTCATGTCGGGAGGAGGGCCAGGGAGCCCACCCCCTGGCGTCGAGGCTAATCCCGTCTCAGTACAGCATTTTACAAAACTTGGGGGGGTTGTAGAGACACGGTCTCACTCTGTGGCCCAGGCTGGAGTGCAGCGACAAG
>NW_007079923.1:4032-7435 GCF_000164805.1 Carlito syrichta | reverse complement strand
CGCTGCAGGCCAGGACTCAGGGAGCCCCGTGCGGCCCAGTCGCCGGGTCTCAGTCACCAGCGTGGGGTGTCTGGGTAGCTTGGTCGGAGGCAGGCTAAGCGAGGAGTGGAAGGAGAGGGGGAGGCAGTCCCGGCCCTGAGGGAGGTGATGAGCCGGCAGGGGTTTTGGGGGACTTCCAGCCAGCGCCACCACAGGCTTGAACTCAGGTCTCAGGGGAAAAAAAAAAAAAAGAATGGAGTGCTGCTGTGTTGCCCAGGCTAGTCTTGGAACTCTTGGCCTCAAGCAATCCCACACTGACCTCTCAGAGTGCTGGAGTTACAGTTGTGTGCCACTACATCTGTCTTAGTGGAGCATTTCAAAAAACCCGAAATGAATGCAAACTATCAAAATTGTAAGACAGGGCTTGGCTGCGCAGGCTGAGATAATCTGAAGCCAGAAGGGGAAGCGCCGTCTGGCACACACATTTATGTGGTTTTCATTGGCTGAGTTTTTCTCCAGAGCAGTAAAGTGATTGGTCAGGTATTAACATATCGAAAGTAGTTGTACTCAAACTCATGGTATTGCTAGGCTCAGTGGCTCCGCCTGAAATCCCAGCACTCTGGGAGGCCAAGGCAAGTGGACTGCCTGAGCCCGCAGGTTTGAGGCCAGCCTGGGCAACTTGGTAAGACCTTGTCGCTACAATAAATAAAAATTAGTCAGGCATGGTGGCGCATGCCTGTAGTTCTGGCTACCTGGAAGACTGAGCCGGAAGGATCGCTGGAGTCCAGCACGTTGACACTGGGGTGGCCGTGGGCATGCCACTGCACTCTAGCTTGGGTGACGGGGTGACACTCCAACTCAAAAGACAAACAAAAAACTGACTGGGCTCAGTGACTCAGCCTGTAATCCCAGCACTTTGGGAGGCCAAGGCAAGTGGATTGCCTGAGCCCACAGGTTCGAGACCAGCCCAGGCAACTTGGGGAGACCTCATCTCTACAATAAAAATTTGTTAAAAATTATCCGGGTGTGGTAGTGCGTGTCTGTAGTTCCATCTACTTGGAAGGCTGAGGCAGAAGGATCACCGGAGCCCAGCAGGTCGACACTGGGGTAACCGTGAGCATGCCACTGCACTCCAGCCTGGGCAACAGAGTGAGACTTCAACTCAACAAACAAAACCCCACGAAAATATGCCTGTGAGGACACACATTTCCTTTTGCTTCAGGCAGTGACATGGCTTCACTCACCAGTGTGCAGACTCAGGGTGAGGCTCTGTGGGATGGTGATTCTGCCGACCACCGTGCAGGGCAGCCATGAGTGTCAAATGTGCCACCCTGGGCAGCACAGCAAGACCCTGTCTCTACAGAAAATAAAAATTAGGCAGGTGTGGTTACGTCCTGTAGTTCCAGCTGCCTAGGAGGCAGATGTGGGAGGATGGCTTGAGCCCAGGAGGTCGAGGCTGCAGTGGGCTACGACTGTACTACTTTATGCCAGCCTGGGCAACAAAGCAAGATCCTGTCTCAAAAAAAAAAAAAAAAAGGGTTAAGAGTAATTCAGCTGGGTGTGGTAGCCCACACCTGAAATCCCAACACTTTGGGCCAAGGCAGGAGGATCGCTTGAGCCTCAGAGTTTGAGACCAGCCTCGGCAACACAGTGAAACCCTGTCTCTATAAAAAACATTTTAAAACTCAGCCAGGCGTGGTGGTGCCTGTAGTCCCCGCTACTGGGGAGGTTGAGATGGAAGGATCCCTCAGGTCCAGCAGGCTGAGGTTACAGGGAGCCAGGACTGGGCCGCCAGCCTGGGCACCAGTGAGACCATGTGTGACCCGGGGCATTGTGAGAGCAGCCCTACCCGACTCACGCAAGAACCGTGGTCACAAATGTGCTTCTATGTGCATGAAATGTTTCTAGAACATTCAAGGCATTGCTGTGAGCTGGAGCACGGGCAGGAGCAGCAGGGAGGTCAACCGCAGCACACACCTTCCGGCCCTGCTCACTTTTGCGTCCCCTCGCACCGACCCAAGCGTCTACAAATGTCTACAAACGCCCACGTCCCCCCACCACACACAAACCCCAACTCTCCTCCCCGTGTGGGGCTGGGCGCACTGGGTCTGACCAGCTGACCGTGTGGGCTTCTGGGGCCAGAGCACCACGGCTGCCTGCTTGCTGTCCCTTGGCACCCTGGGGCACTGGTGCCATGCCGGAAGAACTGCTCTCGTGGCTCTCTGAGGTCCCCGCGCAGGGAGCAGCCAGGCCTCCCGCCAACAGCCTGCGAGGGCACCAGCCTGCACACGGCTCCGCCAGCTCCAGCTGCGTCTTCGCAGAGACCACAGGCCAGAACCCCAACAGGCCACGCCCACGGCCCATGGCAGCCGTGAGATCATGGATGTTGGCAGTTTGAGGTTGCCAAGGTGGGTGACTTGTGAGGACGGTGGCTATGGACACGCCTGCAGCCGGCGTCCGTCCCACGTTCTAAATGGGCGCCTTCCGCAGGTCCTGGAAGCCTCCAGCTGGCAGTGTCCTGGGCTGAAGGGACCTGGGTCACCTGTGCCCCTGCAGGTGGGCACCGCGTCGCCCGCGTGAGCAACACCCAGGCAGGCGGTTTCAGGGAGGTTTAATGCCACGCGCAGAGACACGGACATCAAGCAGTTTCCAGAAACCCCGGACGCGCTGTCGCCCTGGGGGATCCCGTGGCATCTGTCTTGAGGCTGGGGCCGTTCCAGGCGTGGCAGTGGAGAGGTGGGAGTCGACGCCACCAGAAACCTGGGGGGACAGACGGGTGAGTGGCCGCAGCTGCCACAAGACCCTGACCGTGCAGCTGGCCGGGGGCTCCGTCCATCAGCGGCACCGAAACAGCCCCAGGCCGGGAGCCCGGGTGCCGGTGGCATGATAGGCCTGGGGGCCTCCACCCTCCCACGTGTGAGCCAGGGCATCCCTCACCCACGAGGTGGCCATCGGGGTCACCCCCGGCCCAGCAGCTGTCCCCCCGGGGACAGGGCTCTCCCTGCCGCTCTGAGCTGGAGGGCAAAGGTGCCAAAGAGCCGCCCAGAACCCGCTCTCAGGCTGACAGCCCAGTCCCTGCGACCCCCTCCTTGGCCCTTGGGTCGTGGTCCCCTAGCCCCTCATCCCTGCCCGCCTGCCTTCCCCCTACCTCTCCCCTGCCCCGTCCACACCAGGGGAGACTCACCAGTGGGTCTGTGCGGCCACCCCTCAGTCCTCCCGCTTGAATTTGCCACTGATGTAGGGCACCCAGTCCAGGATCAGCCGCCAGTCGGTAGCCCACACCAACCCCACGGCGCCCACGGCGCCCCACATGCTGGCCGTGGGGATCCTGGGGAGGGAGGGGGTCGGGGTCAGCTCAGGGCTCGTCCCCCTGGACCCTGTCTGCCCCTTGGGCAACCCTGCCTCGAGCCGCCATCCATCAAGC
>NW_007079923.1:3022-4012 GCF_000164805.1 Carlito syrichta | reverse complement strand
CCCCCCCGTGTTGGAGCCCCCAGGCCACAAGCCTGACGCTCAGCACAGTGCATGGCTTGCCCTCGGTGGCCTGCAGGACAGAGAGCTGCCGGGAGGCCTCGTGGGCGTGAGCACCAAGGGAGGGCAGCCCTGGGCCCACCCACGACACGAGTTCTGCTAACAGTTTTGTTGGTTAGCCGGGCTCAGTGGCTCAGCCTGTCATCCCGCACCTCTGGGAGGCTGAGGTGAGTGGATTGCCTGAGCCCACGGGTTCGAGACCTGCCTGGGCAGTGAGACCTCGTCTCTACAATACATCAAAAAATCAGCCGGGCGCGGAAGCACGCGCCTGGAATTCCGGCTACTCGGAAGGCTGAGGCGGAAGGATCGCCGGAGCCCAGCGGGTCGAGGCTGCGGTGGCCGGGAGCGGCCGCTGCACTCCAGTCTGGGCGACCGAGTGAGACTCCGACTCAAAAAACAAACAAACAAAAACAGTTTCGTTGGTTTATTTCATTTTGTTTCCTTATTCTTTCGACACGGGGTCTGGCTCATGGGCAGGATCACGGCTCACTGCAGCCTCCACCTCCTGGGCTCAAGCCATCCTCCTGCCTCAGCCTCCTGAGTAGCTGGGACTACAGGCACCACCACGCCCGGCTCATTCTATTATTCTGGTAGAGATGAGGTCTCACCATGTTGCCCAGGCTATTCTTGAACTCCTGGCTTCAAGAGATCCTCCCGCCTCAGTGGGATGATGGGTGTGAGCTACCACACCTGACACCATCTGCCCGTCTTTTGTTTTTTTGAGCCACCCCAGCGTCAACCTGCTTCCAAGGAGCCGGAACTACAGGCACATGCTCCTGCACCCAGCTAATGTGTTGATTTATCGTAGAGATGAGGTCTCGCCAAGTTGCCTGGGCTGGTCTCGAACCCGCGGGCTCAGGAAATCCTCTTTCCTTGGCCTCCCAAAGCGCCGGGATGAGGTTGAGCCACTGCACCCGGCTGCCATCTGCCGTC
>NW_007079923.1:0-1968 GCF_000164805.1 Carlito syrichta | reverse complement strand
CCGCGTTTTACCCTTTGTGTGTGCCGGGATGCCATTGACGGCGAGGGAAGTTGAGTCCCGCAGAGGAGAAGGGGAGGAGCCCGCCTCGTGGGGTCCTCGCCGGCGTCGGTCTGCTTATCCTGGGCTGCCCGTGGCTTGGCGGGCCCGTCGGGACCCTTGTCGCCAGGCGTCGCTGGGCAGCGCTGGTGACGCCTCGAGCGACCTCTTGGCCGGGGCACCGGCGGGTCCTCCGGCTCTGCTTCCCGCACTCCCGGCTCGCCGGGGCTCGGCCTCTCCCGCCCCTCTGCCCCCTCTGATCTGCCCAGCCTGGCGCGTCCTAGGTGCCTGCTAGGCCTCCGCGGAGGTCAGCGGGGGCGGGGCAGGGGCTCCCGTTGGAGCGAGTGCGGGAGGGGAGTTAAGACGTGCCACCAGCGCCAGGACCTCGTCCTTGGGAGACGGGCCTTAGAGCATTAGGTCTCCACCGCGGTGAGGCTGCTCCCCAGGGGACGCTGGGCAACACCTGGGGACGCGTGCGGTCGTCACGACTGGGGGTGCTCCTGGCATGGGGTGGGTGGGGGCCCGGGACGCAGCTTGCCCCCTACAGCGCCACCCCAGAGGGCGATCGGGTCCCCATGTCCACCGGGCCCAGGTCGAGACCCTGGGCTCTCCCCGGGTGGCTCTGATCGTGCGTGGTGCCCAGCACTGTTCTCCAGCAGGGAGTCGGGGTGAGTGCTGGGCCGTGGGGCTCACTGGGCACCCCGTCCCTCTCCGCCTAAGGCAGCCGCGCAACAAGGGACTCCCTCCTGGGGGCCGCCCTCCCCAGCGGCCAGGAGGGCAATTCCTCCATCCACCCGCAATGGAGCGGGCAAGCCCAGCTGTGTCCTCCTGGCGTGAGGAAGCCCCCGGGCAGAGCCACGGTGGCCAGAGGGCACTGACGGCTGAGGGAGCCATCAGCGGGATCCCCACAGCTTCTGCTACCACTCCCCCCCCGCCGGGCACTGTGCCAGTGGCTTGCAGAAGTCTGGCAGCAGGGAGCCATGGAGAGATTCAGAGCGACCCAGACTTCGTGCAGACCTGGGCAGCAGGTGGGGCCGAGGCTGGAGGCAGGGGCCCTGGGGGTGTGGGGAGTTTTGGAGCCCTAGAGCTGGCAGGATCCAAGCCCTGGAGATCCACTCTCATGGCCACCTGCCAAGTGCAGCGTCCCTGGGCACAGCTTCCTCCTGGAGGGGCTCCTGGCCTGCTCCGCGGACCTGTGGCCCCAGAGGCTTCAGGACCAGGGATCCTGCCAATGGCCCCAAGTGGGAGGCGCAGCTTTCCCGATGCCCCTACACACACACACACACACACACACACACACCCAACACTGAAAGACTTGGGACTGCATCATTACAAAATGTCACATTTATTGCTACAGTGCTGTTACGTACATGACAGGTTTCCCAATCGACTTCAAAGCAGGTCGCTTAAAAATCCCAAGTAATCCAGCCAGCTGTGTTGATGTGTATAAAATTTTCTTTGAAAAAAAAAGGTTTTTCCAACCAGTCATCTCGAGGCACTGAGAGCACGACCCCATGGGTGTGGTCCTTCCCCGCCTGCATGCTTTTGTGCGGGGCTCAGCTTGCTATATAGGTCTAAATTATATCTCACAGGGTTCGCATCTGCAGACCCAGGGGCGTGTCCAGAACGACAAGCGGGAGAACAAGAGGGAAACTGAGGCAGGCTCCCGGTGGGAGACCCACAGGAGCTTGGGGCATCACCAGAGAATTGGCCTCAGCCCGACAGGCCCCTGTCTCCTGCCCATGCTGGGAATGTCAGAGGTCAGGAGGGGCCTGAGGCCAAGGGACCAGCCTTGGGGGATTCCAGTCTGGCGTGGAGGCCAGGTAGCCCTGCCGCTCCTGGGTGACAGGGGACGACACCCAAGCTGCTGGTGGGGTGGACACAGGCATCCTGGGGGGGTTCATAAGGCCTCTATGCGGGGGGGGGAAGGCA
>NW_007079922.1:2589-3159 GCF_000164805.1 Carlito syrichta | reverse complement strand
GGGGTCATGCGAGGCCCCCACAGAGCAGTGGTGCGCATGGCTGGGCCCCCAGAGCCGCTTGGGGCAGGGCGGGCAGATGGTGTCCAGGAGGCCGGAGACCCCACCAGCTGCTGTCTGCCCTCCTGGTTCCGCCTTCCCCAGCGGCCTCTGCCCACCTTATCGGCCCCTCCCCCAGCCTCCGCCGTCCACCCTGCTGGGTCCCTCTGCTCCCGGTTGCAGCCTCGCTGGACACGCCCGTCTCCCCTGGGCTGGAGGCACGCTCCTGGCCGCGGTCCCAAGACGGGTGGGACCGTGCCTCGGCCTCCCGTTCTGTCGCTGGGCATTCGATGGCACCTGCACGCTGGGAGGCTGCCCACACTCGCGTGGTGACCCCCTAGCGCCACCGTGGCCCCTGTGTTGCAGGGCTCAGAGCCCAGCTACCTGGACCGACTGGACCAGCTGCAGGCGGTCATGTGCAGCACCATGGAGAAGGTGGGCGGGGCCCTGGGTGGCGGGCGGGGCGGGCCCTGGGTGGCGGTGAGGCTGGGGCTGCCGTGGGGGGTGCCCGCTTCCACCCGGCCCGGCGCAAGC
>NW_007079922.1:0-1127 GCF_000164805.1 Carlito syrichta | reverse complement strand
GACTCCCAGAGGGTGACCTCCATGTCGTGGGCTGTCTGTGCCAGTGTCCTCGCGGAGGCCATGGCAGCAGAATCCTTTCGGACCGGGGTGGGCCCCGCCTGCACGCGCCTCTGCTCTGGCTCAGTTTCCCCTCTGAGGGCATCTGGCTGGTGCCCAGCTCCCACCCGGGCTTCACGTCAGGTCTGGGACCTGGTCTCACCTGTGCCTCGTGTGCGGCGGGCCATGGTTGGCAGCGGGGCACCGGCCTTGCGGGGCTGTGACCCCCAGACCACCGAGTGTGGGCCGTGGGCACGTCAGCCTCGGGAAAGGGCCAGGGCTCCGGTCTCGGGCCGCGCGAGTGGGCGGGCTCTGAGCTGGGGCGGGGCGTCCTCAGGTTCCACGTGGGGGCAGGAGGAGGCGCGTGCACCCGGCCCGCCAAGAGGGTGGGTCGCACGGCGTGGCCCGTCCACACGTGGACGTGACTCGGCCACCGACTGGACGGTAACTCCGGCATGGCCACAGCGTGGAGGGACCACGAAGATGTCACGTCAAGGAGACCTCGACCAGGGAGAACACACGGGGTGTGACCCCATTTGCAGGAAATGCCCGGGAGAGGCCAGTCCACGGGCCGGGGCGTGATTCGCGGGAGCCGGGAAGGGGGTGACAGCTCACGGATGGGACTTCCTTCTGGGGTGACCAGATGTTCTGGAGATGGTGGTGGCGATGGCTGCACAGTGCTGTGGGTGTGTTTAGTAAGCTGTACATGTAAAGATGGTTAAAATATTAAATTTTATGGGCTTTCAAAAGGAGTTCGCCACTCTAAAATGTTCAAGGAAAATCTCTTAAAAAGACCTGTTCAATCCACACAGTGCCTGGAAATGGGAGCGTCCGCTGTAGCCCTCGCACAGGTGGGGAAACTGAGGCACAGCATATGGGGCCGTTCCAGGAGAGCCGGGACGCCGGCACGGAACAGGCGCAGCCTTGCTGGACGCCGCTGGGGCCGCCTGTTTCCGGCGAGCCCGCGCTCCAGGGACCCGCTGCCAGAGGGACCCGGCCAGCCTCGGCGCGGGGGCGGGCAGCCGAGACTCCACGCCGGGGGCTGCCCGAACCGGGGCGGCCCCCCTCCGTGGCTCGCCGGTCCGCGTTTA
>NW_007079921.1:29498-35373 GCF_000164805.1 Carlito syrichta | reverse complement strand
AGCCCAGCAGGTCGAGGCTGCGGTGGCCGGGAGCGGCCACTGCCCTCCAATCTGGGCGACGGAGTGAGACTCCAACTCAAAAAGAAATTTAAAAAAATAAAATTAAAACAAAAATTACTGTAGGGTGAATGAATGAATACCTGTGTGAAACTGCCATGCCCTGACCCCGCCTTCTGCTTGTCCGGCAGTCAAGCCTGACCCTCCAGAGCGCGTGCAGCTGAGCCCCCTCCCTGGGCAGCGACTCCGGGTCCGCTGGGAGCCACCCCGGTCCTGGCCCTTCCCAGAGATCTTCGCACTCAAGTACCGGGTTCGCTACAAGCGCCAAGGAGCTGCCCGTTTCCGCCAGGTGAGGAGGGCGCGGGCACCCGGGAGGTGGGGCCTGGTCTGCTCGAGGGGACGGCTGGACCCCGGCCAGCAGGCGTGTCCACAAAGCTTGGAATTCCCAGTGTGTAAAATAAAGATGGGCCCACGCTGGGCACAGTGGCTCACACCTGTCATCCCAGCACTTGGGGAAGCCAAGCGGGAGGACCCCTTGAGCCCAGGAGTTCAAGAACAGCCTGGGCAACACAGTGAGACCCCACCTCTATAAAAATGTAAATAAAGGCCGGGCTTGGTGGCTCAGCCTGTCATCCCAGCACTTTGGGAGGCCGGGGCGAGTGGGTGGCCTGAGCCCGTGGGTTCAAGACCAGGCTGGGCAACTTGGCAAGACCTTGTCTGTACAGTAAAAAAAAAAGGCGGGCTCGGTGGCTCAGCCTGTAATCCCGCGCCTTTGGGAGGCTGAGGTGAGTGGATTGCCTGAGCCCGCAGGTTTGAGACCCGCCTGGGCAGGCGAGACCTCATCTCTACAATAAAATCAAAAAATTAGCCTGGCGTGGTAGTACGCGCCTGTAGTTCCAGCTACTTGGAAGGCTGAGACGGATCACCGGAGTCCCCAGCAGGTCGAGGCTGCGGTGGCCGTGAGCGTGCCCCTGCCCTCCAGCCTGGGCGACGGAGTGAGACTCCGACTCAAAATAAATAAATAAAATAATATATAGGGGAGAAAAAAATCACATAAATAAAGAAGCAAATCTCAAAGTATTTTATGGCCTTGGCCAGGCACAGTGACTCACACCAGTGATCTCAGCACTTTGAGAGGCTGAGGCAGGAGGATCGCTTGAGCCCAGGGGTTTGAGACCAGCCTGGGCAACACAGCGAGAGTTTGTCTTTACAAAAACCGAAACAATTGGCCAGGTGTGGTGGTGCGTGCCTGTAGCCCCAGCTACTGGGGAGGCTGAGTTCCAAGGATCGCCTGAGCCCAGGAGGTCGAGGCTGTAATGAGTTGTGACCGTGCCTTGGCACTCCTGCCTGGGCCACAGAGGGAGATTGCAACTCAAGGGAAGACAGCCCAGTGATCCCACACTTGGGAATCCATCCTGCGGGATGGGAAGCAGAGACTCAAACAGCCACGTCTATAAGCAGCCAGAAGGTGAAGACAGCCCACGTCGCCCTCAACAAACTGATAAACAAAGGCCAGGTGTGTGGCTCACACCTGTAATCCCAGCACTTTGGGAGGTCGGGGTGGGAGGCTTGCTTGAGGCCAGGAGTTGGAGACCAGTCAGGGCAACATAGCAAGACCCCGTCTCTACAAATAATAATAATAATAATAAATGAATGAACACAACGTGGGTCGGGCTCAGGGGCTCAGCCTGTCATCCCAGCAGTTTGGGAGGCCAAGGCGAGTGGAGGGCCTGAGCCCGTGGGTTCAAGACCAGCCCGGGCAACGTGGCGAGACCTCGTCTCTACAATAAATCAAGAAAAATTAGTCCGGCGTGGTAGCGCACACCTGTAGTTCCGGCTACTCGGAAGGCTGAGGCGGCAGGATCGCCGGAGCCCAGCAGATCGAGGCTGCGGTGACCGGGAGCGGCCACTGCCCTCCAGCCTGGGTGACAGAGTGAGACTCCAACGCAAAAACAAAACAAAACAAACACACAATGTGGCCCATCCACACACGCAACATGACTCAGCCACAAAAAGGAAGAAGGCTCTGACACAAGCCACAACCCAGACACAAAAAGACACACTTTGAGAGGCCGAGGCAGGAGGCTCGCTTGAGGCCAAGAGTTCGAGAGCAGCCTGGACAACATAGTGAGACCCCGACTCTACAAAAATTAAAAATTAGCCAGGCGCGGCGTTGCCCAGTGTAGTCCCAACGACTCGGGAGGCTGAGGTGGGAGGATCGCTTGGGCCCAGGCGTTTGAGGCCGCGGCGAGCTATGCTCACACCAGTGCACTCCAGCCTGGGCACCAGAGCGAGACCCTCACTCAAAAACAAAAAAAGCAGGATTAACGTTGAATTAGCACCGACATCCAGGCGGGGCTCAGCAGGCCGGTTCTGTGGACAGCGGAGGCTGAAGTCCTGGCCCGGAGCAGGGCTGGGTGGAGGCAGAGCCGGGACGTGGGGCTGTGTCCACGGCCTGTGGTCCCTCCTGGTAACCGACTCTCTCTCTGCTCCCAGGCGGGGCCCATGGAAGCCACATCCTTCATCCTCAGGGCCGTGCGGCCCCCAGCCCAGTACTGCATCCAGGTGGCGGCTCAGGACCTCACGGACTACGGGGAGTCGAGCGACTGGAGTCTCCCTGCTGCTGGCCCCTGACCCTGTAGTGGGAGCTTCCCAGTGCCCAGAGGAGGGGCTGGGTCCCGGACGCTCCCCCCACCCCTGCCACCCACGCCAGGTGGACGCGTCCCCCTAGCCTGGGGTTGAGTCCTGGCTTTGCAAGCAGCCTCAGACGACGGACTTGACCCTCTGAGCCTCAGTTGCCCAATCTGTGAGATGGGGACGTACTCTCTCTCCCTTGACTCCAGAGCAAGGCTTAGTCAACTGTGAATGTGAGATATTTTTTATAGTTTCATTAGAAGATAATTATTGTTGTGTGGTGGTTCGTGTATGTCATTCCAGCTACTTGGGAGGCAGAAGTGGGAGGATCATTTGAGACCAGCCTGAGCAACATAACAAGACACTATCTCCAAAAAATAAAATAGGCTGGGTACAGTGGCTCACGCCTGTCGTCCCAGTACTTTGGGAGGGCGAGGCAGGAGGATTGCTCGAACCCAGGAGTTTGAGACCAGCCTGGGCAACACAGCGAGATCCTCATCTCCAAAAAAAGAAAAATCGAAAAACTAGCCGGGTGCAGTGGCGTGTGCCTGTAGACACAGCTGCGTGGGAGGCTGAGGCAGGAGGATTGCCTGAGTTCAGGAGATTGAGACTGCGGTGAGCCAAGATTGTGCTGCTGAACTCCAGCCTGAGCACAGAGTGAGACCCTGACTCAAAAAAACAAAATAAGCCGGGCTCAGTGGCTCGACCTGCCATCCCGTGCCTTTGGGAGGCTGAAGTGAGTGGACTGCCTGAGCCCACGGGTTCGAGACCCGCCTGGGCAACTTGGTGAGACCTCATCTCCACAATAAATCAAAAAAAATAAACCGGGCGTGGTAGTGCACGCCTGTAGTTCCAGCTACTCAGAAGGCTGAGGCGGAAGGATCGCGGGAGCCCAGCAGGTCGAGGCTGCGGTGGCCGGGAGCGGCCGCTGCCCTCCAGTCTGGGCGACAGAGGACACTGACTCACAAATCCTCACTCCCGTAGGGTCAGGTTCGGCCAGATGGAGAAACCCGGGCCTCGGGACCTCAGGGTGCGGCACCAGGGGTTCTATCGGCCGTGACAGCGTTATGACTAAGTGAGAAGAAGTCATGCCAGCAAGCTGAGTCTAATTAATTATGAGGTTTTTTTTTTTTTTTAAATTAACGTATGGGTCAAGAGCAGGCATATGCCAGGAAAAACCCTTGACAAACTAGCGCAGTTTGTGACAAGCTTTTATAGGTAAAATTGGCAGCGCTGGCTACATAGCAACTTAGCAACCATAGCAACCATTAAGTAACAACTTGGCAACCAAATTGGGAACTTTTGATTAATTTCAGGTCCTAGATATAGCCGGTGCCCAGAAAGTTCCTGGAGTTCTTTCAACAAGATATAGTTTAAGGCACTGACATAGAGACAAGGTAGAAGAATCATTATACAACCGAGTGACCTTGGTCAGGTCACTAACAAAATATAGGAACAAAATATGAAAATGTAACCATGGGGTTTTGCAAAGCGTAACATTTGATTTCAGATAACAAAGCATACCATTACATGGGACTTATGGGAAGGACTTTTGTATCAGCCAGCAGGAAACGGTTCTCACGGCCTGCCCAAAGGGGACAAAGCTGGGGTCTGTGGTCGTGGGGACGTGACAGTAATCCCACATAGGCACTGAGGAGTGGTTCTTAGGTCAGGCAGGCAACTGAGATGGAAGCTTTAAACAAAATGGAATAAGCTCGTTGATAGTATTATTTTGCTAGCAATTTGATTTTTTTTTTTTTTTTTTGAGTTAGTCTCACTCTGTCGCCCAGTCTGGAGTGCAGTGGCATGCTCATGGCCACCCTAGCGTCGACCTGCTGGGCTTCCGGAGATCCTTTCACCTCAGCCTTCCAAGTAGCCATAACTACAGGCACGCACTACCACGCCTGGCTAAATTTTTTTGATTTATTGTAGAGACAAGGTCTCACCACATTGCCCAGGCTGGTCTCAAACCCGCGGGCTCAGGCAGTCCTCTCGCCCTGGCCCCCCAGAGTGCTGGGATTACAGGCTTGAGCCATCCATCGCGCCTGGCCACATTTCTTACTTTGTATTTTTATTTGAGGTTGATGAAAAACATGATATATTTGGAGTGTGCTTAGTTATTTCCCATCTCATAAAGACTGTTGAACTTTCTGAACCGATGAAGAAGTATTGCATTAACCCTGAAAACAATGGGATGCCCAAGCAAAGGGCACTGTTCCTTAAGTGATTAGCCTCAGTTTATCTAGCTTGTAGGATGAAAGACATTCAGATGCGGGTTTTGCTTGTGTGAACGAACATAGGTACCGTGTATTTTTTTTTGAGTTGGAGTCTCACTCTGTCGCCCAGACTGGAGTGCAATGGCCGCTACCGGCCACCGCAGCCTCGACCTGCTGGGCTCCAGTGATCCTTCCGCCTCAGCCTTCCAAGTAGCCAGAATTACAGGCATGTGCTACCACGCCCGGCTCATTTTTTTGTTTATTGTAGAGATGAGGTCTCGCCAAGTTGCCCAGGTGGGTCTCGAACCCATGGGCTCAGGCAATCCACTCATCTCAGCCTCCCGGAATACAGGCTGAGCCACCGAGCCTGGCATATTTTCAAAGGATATACATCAAACGTTAGTAATTTAAAGTTTTCACAACAATAAGAAAACCAACAATTTGATTTTTCTTGACTGATTCGGCCCAGTGGCATTCTCGTGTTAGCATTTGGGTTCGCCCACCTCTTCAGAGTCTGCCCAGATTTGAGCCCCACGATGGACGGTCAGATATCAGATGTGGGGCTCAGTGCTCCACCTGTCATCCCAGCACTTTGGGAGGTCGGGGCGGGTGGATTGCCTGAGCCTATAGGTTCGAGACCACCCCGGGCAACTTGGCGAGACATCATCTCTACAATAAATCAAAAAATTAGCCATGCATGGTGGCACATGCCTGTAGTTCCAGCTATTTGGGAGGCTGAGGCTGGAGGATTGCCTGAGCCCAGCAGGTTGAGGCTGCAGTGAACTGTGATTGTGCCTTTGCCCTGCAGCCTGGACAACAGAGTGAGACTTCGAGTCAAAAAAATAAAAAATAAGGCCAGACCCGGTGGCTCACACCTATAATCCTAGCACTTTGGGAGGTCAAGGTGAGAGGATTGTCTGAGCTCATAGGTTAAAGACCAGCCTAAGCCGGGCTTGGTGGCTCAACCTGTAATCCTGCGCTTTGGGAGGCCGAGGTGAGTGAATTGCCTGAGCCCGCGGGTTCGAGAC
>NW_007079921.1:28485-29478 GCF_000164805.1 Carlito syrichta | reverse complement strand
GAGCGGCCACTGCACTCCAGTCTGGGTGACAGAGTGAGACTCCAACTCAAAAAATAATAAGAAGAAGAAAAGACCAGCCTGGGCAACTTGGTGAGACCCTGTCTCTATAATATATCAAAAAATTAGGCCAGGCTTGGTGGCTCAGCCTGTAATTCCAGCGCTTTGGGAGGTCGAGGTGAGTGGAATGCTTGAGCTCGTAGGTTTGAGACCAGCCGGGCAACTTGGCGAGACCTGTCTCTACAATAAATCAAAAAGTTAGCCAGTGTGGTGATACCTGCCTGTAGTTCCAGCTACTTGGAAGGCTGAGGCAGGAGGATCAGCTGAGCCCAGCGGGTTGAGGTTGTGGTGGTCAGGAATATGCCACTGCCCTCCAGCCTGGGTGACAGAGTGAGACTCCAACTCAAAAAAAAAAAAAACAGGAAGCCTGTCCCATGATCATCGGTTACTGAGTCCTGGAGAGCGAGCTATTACAGAGAGACAGTTTGCAGGAGGTTGGGTCCCCAGAGATTATAGCTTCTTGCACCCTTGGGCGGTCGAACTTCAGGGTGGCACCAAGGATGGGTGACCGACCTCAGGCTCGCTGTTTAAGGGAAATGTGTTTATCAGCCTCATGAGAAGGCTTCCCAGGGCCAGGATGAGGCCAGGAGTAGCTGATGCAGGTGAGGCATAGATGCATGCATTTCTTGGAGCCAGGTTTTAGAAAGCCCCCCGGGCACGCTGTTGGCAGTCTGAAAGACCCTGCAAGCTGGAATGTGAATTCAATGAAGACACCTAATCTGGATGTGGTGGCTCACACTTGTCATCCCAGCACTTTGGGAAGTCGAGGTCAGAAGACAGTCTAATTCAGGGGTTCAAAACCAGCCTGGGCAACTTGGCAAGGCCTCATCTCTGCAATACATCAAAACATCAGGCTGGCCTCGCCGGCTCAGCCTGTCATCCCAGCACTTTGGGAGGCCGAGGCGAGTGGATTGCCTGAGCCCATGGGTTTGAGAC
>NW_007079921.1:26983-27849 GCF_000164805.1 Carlito syrichta | reverse complement strand
CAAAAAAAAAAAAAAAAAAGGCCCTGGAAACGGGGTAATAAGACCACTTTTCAGCTCATGGACTTGTGTATTGGGAAGTCTGGGGAGTCTCCCTGGAAAAGACCCCACCCCCGTCCCTCAGAGTCCCGCCCCTCATTAGCATACCAATCGCCAGGTGGGTGCCAGCACGGAGGCCCCACTCCCTCATTAGCATATCAGCCCCCGAACGGGTCTGTGGCCCTGGGTGCCAGAGCTCAGCAGGTTGAGGTTGCGGTGGCCTTGAGCCTGCCGCTGCACTGCGGCCTGGGCCACAGAGTGAGACTCCGACTCAAAGATAAATAAATAATAAAGAAGTAAAACTGTGCCGGCCACTTTAAAATTCATTTTAGGGCTGAGTCCAAGAGCCCATGAGTTCTGGCCCCTCACCCCACCTGGCGACAAGGACATGAAGCGAATTCATCGCTCTCTGCAGAGGGGAAAGCAGACCCAGAACCTGCAGATGTCTTAATTCCCGGCCGGAGCGGGGACTTTGCAGGGCTCGGGCGTTGCACAACTTTTACCCTGTGGATCCATATTGATTTCACACAGGCGGTTCCCAAGAGGGGCGGCGGCCGGGAAGGCGTCGGGGGGAGGTTATCTTAGAGGGGATGTCAGCGTAGGCAGCAAAGGGACGTTTGGGAGGTGCTTTGTGTGTTTTGAAGATAGGTTTGGAGGCTACTGGATTTTTTGGTTTTCTGAGAGTGAAATTGGCCGGGCATGGTGGCTCAGTCTGTAATTCCAGCACTTTGGGATACTGAGGTGAGTGGATTGCCTGAGCCCACAGGTTCGAGACCAGCCTGGGCAACTTGGTGAGACTTTGTCTCTACAGTACATTTTTTTTTTTTTTT
>NW_007079921.1:22330-26295 GCF_000164805.1 Carlito syrichta | reverse complement strand
GGCCACCGCAGCCTCGACCTGCTGGGCTCCGGCGATCCTTCCGCCTCAGCCTTCCAACGAGCTGGAACTACAGGCGCGTGCCCCCATGTCCAGGTAATTTGTTGATTTATTGTAGAGACGAGGTCTTGCCAAGTCGCCTGGGACGGTCTCGGTCTCGAACCCGCGGGCTCAGGCCATCCATTCGTCTCGGCCTCCCAACGTGCTGGGATGGCAGGCTGAGCCACCGAGCCCGGCCGGCCATCGCTTTGTTAAACTCTGGTGTGTCCTCGTGGCTCTTTGAGCTATGGCCGCTAAGTTTCCTGGCCTTGGCCCCCTCCCCTACCTTGGGGAGGTGAAATCGCCTCTCCCTCTCTCTCTCTCCCTAATTGACTTTCTAAATAAATTTTATTTTCTGATCTAACTTCTGTGCGATTCTTTGCATCTTTCACGCAGCTCTGGATGGCAAGCCGGGCACCCCCCACCCCCACCCACTGGGTCTGACCTAACAAGAAGCTTGTGGGTGTTGTTTTATTTTTATCAGAGATGGGGTCTTGCTGTGTTGTCCAGGCTGGCACCCATTTCCTGGCCTCAGGCGATCCTCCGGCCTGGGCCTCCCAAGGTGCTGGGATCACAGGCTTGAGCCACTGTGCCTGGCCTGGAGCCTGATCTTCAAGCAGATGCCGGTGACTCAAGGCGGACACAGGGCTCTTATGTCCCCCTAATGTCGCCCTATTTGTACCCTTGATTCCCAAGACAGAGCTGAGGGCCCAGGAACGACGTGGGGGCCCCCCCGCGCTCAGCACACACAGGAGACGCTTAATACAAGTTTGCTGGATAAAAAGCGTGCACAGGGAGTGTCTCGACTAGCAGCCACGTTATGTCACAAAACTGTCACGAGCCGCCCCTAGGGGAAATTCTCCGAATTCTCTACATCTCGACCCCCGCCCCCCGGAACGTTGCTTTCGCGCTCTCAAGGTTCAACGCCGGAAAGAAGACGCCAGGACTCACAGCCTGATAGGCGCTCATGGGAGCCAATGAGAAGGGCAAGCCGCGCACGCCATAGCCAATAACAAAGGCTGAGGGAAGTGACGTCACGAAAGCCCAAGCTTCGGTCGGAGAAGCTCGAGAATTACCGAGACTAACACGTTCTCCGGCGCCTGTGAGGCTATTAGGAGGCAAAGATGTCGGAGCGAAAAGTGTTAAACGTGAGTGTTGGGCAACTGGGGCTTTCTAGTCGGAGCGGGCCATCCCGGGACTCCGGGAGAGGGCGGGGCTTCCTGGGGTCTGTTCTTGGAACGGTTTTCTTCTTCCTCACTGGCCTTCCGCGGGTCGGGGCTTCCCAGACTCCTCCCAATCACCTTCCGCGGGGGGTGGGCCTTCGCCAAGCCTTCCCTTCCGGGCGGGGATGGACCCAATCACCTGTGGGCAGGGGCGGTGCTTGGGGATATTTGCCTAATCATGTCACGAGGTTGGTCTTTCCGAAGAGAATGCTCCAATCACATTCCAGGGAGGGGGCGGGGCGTCCTCCAAATACTGGCGATCTGTTTACCTTCTTCTTGAGGGGCGGGGCTTTGCTCAGCCACGCCCCACCCGGGCTCTCTAGCCAATCGCGTCCCTGGGAGGCGTTCGGCTTTGCCACACGCTTCAGGGGTGCGGGTGGAGGTCCCGCGCCGCCCCCCGTTGTCGCCTCCTCCCCGCCCGCCTCCGTCGAGCGAAGCCCCGGGCTGGGTTAGCCGGTGCCGCCCAGCTTCCCCCGGAGGCACCCGGGCCGGAGCGCCGCGGCGCGATCCTCGCTCCCCGCGGCCTCGACTCCCGGCCTCCGACGGGCCTCCTGCCTCAGCCTCCCAAACGGCGGGGGCGGCCGGCGCCATCCCGACAGGCTCCTGGTTTTTGTTTTTTGGGTTTTTTTCATCTCCGGTGGAGACAGAGTCTCGCGGTGTCGCCCAGGCGTGTCTTGACCTCCTGACCTCGAGGAGGCTCCGGATCCCAGACCCCTGCAGGACTCAGTTTCCCCGTCCGTGAAACGGGCACGCGGGCTCTGCCTCCCGGAGTCTTTGCCAGGATGCCTCGAGGCAGGGGAGGCGGCGTGCTCCGGGGGTTGTCTGGCCGCCCGCGGGTGCTCCAGGCACAGAGGATTTTGTTTTCCCGCTGTCCCCTGGGTTTCTTTTTTTCACTTTTTTGGTTTTTCTTCCCTGATGGGTTTGTTTTTCGTGGCCCGAGCTCGCCCTCCCGCAGGCTCCCGTGCAGAGGCGACCTGCAGCCGGCCTGGGGCCTTGGAAAGACCCTGCCCGAGGCTGGGACCTGGGGACCTGCATTTCGGGATGGCTCCCGCGGTGCCCTCAGGACTCGAGGGCTGGTGGTGCCCGGGGAGTCTGGAGTCTTGGCCCGGCAGAGGCCGCCTGCGTGACCAGCTCCTGCCGGGAACCGTGGGTCTCCGAGCCTCCCTGGCAGGCGACATTTCACGCGTGTGGTGACCCTATCCTGGGGGATTTTGCAGCATCCTGGAAGAAGATGCTGGAAGCTCGTCCTGGCCTGCCTGACGTCGCCGCACGGGCCTGGTACCTGTGCCCGCTGTGCTGGTGTCTCCAGACCCCTTCCCTCCGCCCATGGCCTGCCCCCACTTTTTCTGCCTTTCAGAGACAGAGTCTCCCTCTGTCACCCGGGCTGGAGCGCAGTGGCACAATCGTAGCTCACTGCAGCCTCGACTCCCGGCCTCCAACAGTCCTCCTGCCTCAGCCTCCCAAATAGCTGGGACTGCAGGCCCCACCATGCCGGGCTCACTTTTTTGTCTCTTGTAGAGACGGGATCTCATGATGTTGCCCAGGTGCGTCTTGACCTCCTGGCCTCAAGGGATCCTTGCAACTCAGCCTCCCCAAGCGCCGGGACTACAGGCGTGAAACATGGTGCCCGTCCTGCCCCTCTGGCTTCTGGAAACAGCTCCCCCCATGCTTTCTCCCTTCCCACAGAAATACTACCCGCCGGACTTCGACCCGTCAAAGATCCCCAAACTCAAGCTCCCCAAGGACCGGCAGTACGTGGTGCGGTTGATGGCACCCTTCAACATGAGGTGAGCACCCTGCGCCCACGCCCGTTGAGGCAGAGGGACCCGGGGCCTGGCATCCAGCGGGGTGGCCATGCCCAGCATTCAGATCACACCATGGATCTGGGCTCAGACATTGTCTGTTCCAGGCTTCACCGTACTCCCCGTTCAGGATTGAGTCCCCAGACCTCAGCCAGTGCCCACTTCGAGGTCTTGCTGGTTAGTGAAAGTGTGAGCACAGAGAGGAGCCCGTGTACATGTCTCAGCTCCAACAGCCACGGTTGTTCCTGCCCCAGGGCCTTTGCACGTGCCTCTGCCGGGAACACTTTCCCCTGTGCAGCCACACAGCCAGCTCCTCTTCACCTGTTGGGTCTTGGCTGAAATCTCACCTCCTCCAGAAGGCTTCATCATGCCCCTCACAGGACTGGGATCCTGTCCTTGGTGGCACTTTGGAGTGACTCTGTTTAACCAGTGTTGGATCCCACAACTTGTCAGGTTTTAGCAAATCTGAAATCACATATCCCTAACGAGTCACACCTTGGGGTCATGAAACTTGGTCCACAATTGTTTTTTGTTTTTAGTTGTTTTTTTTTTTTTTTTTTTAAGTCGGAGTCTCACTCTGTCGCCCAGACTGGAGTGCAGTGGCCGCTCCCGGCCACCGCAGCCTCGACCCGCTGGGCTCCAGCGATCCTTCCACCTCAGCCTTCCGAGTAGCTGGAACTACAGGCGCGCGCTACCATGCCCGGCTAATTTTGATTTATTGTAGAGATGAGGTCTCGCCAAGTTGCCCAGGTGGGTCTCGAACCCGCGGGTTCAGGCAATCCACTCACCTCAGCCTCCCAAAGACCCGGGATTACAGGCTGAGCCACCGAGCCCGTCTTATTTATATTTTTATTTTTTGAGTTGGAGTCTCACTCGGTCGCCCAGACTGGAGTGCAGTGGCCGC
>NW_007079921.1:21509-22310 GCF_000164805.1 Carlito syrichta | reverse complement strand
GCAGGATTACAGGCTGAGCCACTGAACCCAGCTAGTTTTTTTTTTTTTTTTTTTCAGTTGGTCTCCCCCTGTTGCCCAGGCTGGAGTGTGGTGACACACTCCTGGCTCACCGCAGCCTTGACCTCCTGAGCTCAGGCGATCCTCCCACCTAAGCCTCCTGAGTAGCTGGGATTACAAGCGAACACCACCTTACCCAGCCAATTTTTTAACTTTTTGTAAAGATTGAGTCTTACTGTGTTGCCCAGGCTGGTCTTGAATGCCTGGCCTCAAGCGTTCCTCCCGCCTCAGCCTCCCAAAGTGCTGGAATGATAGGCATGAGCCACTGTACCTGGCTGACCTACTTTCTCGCTCCCCTGTATTTCTTCATTCATTCCTTGAACAAGCAAGTATTGGGCACCTACTGTGTGCCAGAGCCTATGCTGGCACCAGGCACAAAGTCCTGGACCTCATGGAGCCCACAGTCTCATGGGTAGTGGGATCATAAGTACTCAGGTGACTTCACAGAGGCTTATATGGGCCATGTGAGTCAGGCAGGAGAGAAAGACTCTGGGTTGGCGGCAGGGAAGGGAGACATCGCACAAACTGTGAAGCCAGGTGCGGTGGTGTGTGCCTATAATCCCTGTACTTTGGGAGGCTGAGATAGGAGGATTGCTTAAGGCCAGGAATCCGGGATCAACCTGGGAAGCTTAGCAAGATCTCATCTCTATAAAAATGTTTTGTTTTTTTTTTTGACTTGGAGTCTTACTCTGTCGCCCAGACTGGAGTGCAGTGGCCGCTCCCGGCCACGGCAGCCTCGACCCG
>NW_007079921.1:14704-21373 GCF_000164805.1 Carlito syrichta | reverse complement strand
TTGTAGAGATGAGGTCTCACCAAGTTGCCCAGGCGAGTCTCAAACCCGCGGGCTCAGGCAGTCCACTCACCTCAGCCTCCCAAAGGCGCGGGATTACAGACTGAACCACCGAGCCCGGCTTAAAATAATTTTTTAAAAAGCACGTGCAGCTGAGGTCTGAAGGATGAAGGTGTCCCTGCTGTGGGAACAGCAGGAGCAAAGGCCCTGGGGCCGGCCCTGGCTGGAGGTGTCTGTAGGAGGCGCCAGGAGGCGGGCATACTATACTGGGGGCAGAGTCAGAGGACACAGGAGATGGGAAGACCGGGGCTCTGCCTTCCGCTGTGTGGAACCTTCCATTGTGCCAGGCGGGAGGCCCCAGGGACACCGGGGGAGTGTCTGACGGACAGATCTCACCCGTGTTGGGTGCTTCCAAGGACCCAGCACTTGGGCCGGCACCCAGGAAGACAAGGGTGAGAAGAAGCCCCTGAGTTTGGAGAGGATGGACTGGCTGCCTCACAGGGAGTGAGCTCCCCATTGCTGGAGGCAAGCAAGTGGCTGCCCTGTGGGATCCGGGTGAGAGGCAGGGTCCCAAGAGTGCGCCTGTCTCCTCCCGCAGGTGCAAGACGTGTGGGGAATACATCTACAAGGGCAAGAAGTTCAACGCACGCAAGGAAACTGTGCAGAACGAGGCATACCTGGGCCTGCCCATCTTCCGCTTCTATATCAAGTGCACCCGCTGCCTGGCCGAGATCACGTTCAAGGTAGATGCAGGCGGGGCCTTCCTCCCCGAGTGCCTCTGACCCGGAGGGCCCCGGTGTCTCCTGTCCACACCCTCTTCCTCCAGGGAAATCCCCTGGAAGGAGACAGAAGTGTTAGCCAGACGTTCATGGTGGTGTCACGTACAAAGACACGAGGCTAGACGCACCCGAGGTGTTCAGTAACAGGGTCAGAGAGACGCCCGATGGAATATTAAACTCTCAGGAAATATCTTTTTTTTTTTTTTTTGAGTTAGAGTGTCACTCTCGCCCACTCGCCCAGGCTGGAGTGCAGTGGCACACTCAGGCTATCACAGCCTCGACCTGCTGGCCTCTGGCGATCCTTCCGCCTCAGCCTTCCAAGTAGCCAGAACTACAGGCATGCGCCACCATGCCTGGCTAATTTTTTGATTTATTGTAGAGACGAGGTCTCGCCAAGTTGCCCGGGCTGGTCTCGAACCTGCGAGCTCAGGCAATCTGCTTGCCTCGACCTTCCAAAGTGCTGGGATGACAGACTGAGCCACTGAATCCAGCCTCTTTTCTTTTCTTTTCTTTTTTTTTTTGAGTTGGAGTCTCACTCTGTTGCCCAGGCTGGAGGGCGGTGGCACACTCCCAGCCACTGCAGCCTCGACCTGCTGGGCTCTGGCAATCCTAGCCTCTTTTCTTTTTGAGTCGGAGTTTCACTCTGTCGCCAGGCTGGAGGGCAGTGGCACGCCCCCGGCCACCGCAGCCTCGGCCTGCTGGACTCAGGCAATCCTTCCGCCTCGACCTTCCAAGTAGCTGGAACTGCAAGTGTGTGCCACCACGCCCGGCTAATTTTTTTATTTACTGTAGAGCCGAGGTCTCGCCAAGTTGCCCAGGCTGTTCTTGAACCCCTGAGCTCAGGCAATCCTCCCGCCTCAGCCTCCCAAAGTGCTGGGATGACAGGCGTGGCCCCCTGCCTGCTGACGAGTCTTTGCCAGATGCTCTTGCTGTCCGGGGACGTGGAACTGACATCCGCCTGTCCCCCATCCCAGACAGACCCTGAAAACACGGACTACACCATGGAGCACGGTGCCACACGGAACTTCCAGGCCGAGAAGCTCCTGGAGGAGGAGGAGAAACGGGTGCAGAGGGAACGGGAGGACGAGGAGCTGAACAACCCCATGAAGGTACGTGGCTGCGGGCGGCGTCAGGCCACGCGGCGGGGAGCCGGGCCAGTGTAACTCCAGGTATCCCCTGAGACCAGTCCCCACGATGGGGGACTCCAGCTCCCATGATTGGCTTCTCTTTCTTTTTTGAGTCAGAGTCTCCCTCTGTCGCCCAGGCTGGGGGGCGGTGGCACGGTCACAGCTGATCACAGCCTTGACCTCCTGGGCTCAGGCGATCCTCCCCCCTCAGCCTCCCCAGTAGTTGGGATGACAGGTGTGCACCACCATTCCCAGCAAAGTTTTTCATTGTTTGTAGCAATGGGGTCTCCAACTCTTGGCCTCAACCAGTGCTCCCTCCTTGGCCCCCCGAAATGCTGGGATTCCAGGCGTGAGCCACCACTCCCGGGCAGCTTTGTTATTTTTCTCAGAAGTAATAAAATGACTGTTCACTGCTGTCCTTTCCTCCCACACTGCCCGTCTGTTCCTGGACCCTCCCCACCCTCTGCCCAAGGTGAGTTTTCTGAGCAAGTCGTGTCAGAGCTGATCCAGCATCTTCCACCGTCATGCAGAGCAGTGGGGAGGGGGAAGGGCCTTTGCCAGCATTTGCCATGTTTGCGGAGCTGCCCCTGAGGGTGACTTTTGTCCCCTCTGCACCGACAGCAAGGTGCTTCGCCCTGGCATCTATCAGCTATTGCTGCGTAGCAAGTCACCCCCAAAGGTAGCCACTTCAGACAACAAATACGTATTCACATCTCCCAGGGCTTTCCAGTCTCCCCTGGGGCTGCAGCCTCCTCTGAAAGCCCGACCGGGCTGCTCTCATGCTGGTGCCCTCTAGCGGCTGTTGGCGGGAGGTCTCCGCAGCACCCCGTGGCATCTTCGCGGGGCTCCTCGAGCATCTGACAGGCTAGCGGCTGGCTTCTACCTGGCCTGTGGTCCGGGGGGAGAGCAAGGAGGAAGCCCACACCAATCCTGTCCCAGTCTTGAAAGTGACGTGCTGTTACTTGTGTCCTATTCCGTGAGAGTGAGAGTCACGACGTCCAGGCCACACCTGTGGGATGGAGAATTGGTCTCCGTCATTTTTTTTTATTGAGTTAGAGTCTTACTCCGTTGCCCAGACTGGAGTGCAGTGGCTCCCTGTTCACGGCCACCACAACCTCAGCCTGCTGGGCTCAGGCGATCCTCCCACCTCAGCCTTCCAAGTAGCTGGATCCACAGGTGTACGCCACCACGCCAGGCTAATGTTTTGATTTATTGTAGAGACAAGGTCTCACCAAGTTACCCAGGCTGGTCTTGAACCCCTGGGCTCAGGCAATCCTCTCATCTCAGCCTTCCAAAGTGTTGGGATGACAGGCATAAGCCACCACACCTGGTACAGTCTCCATCTTATAAAGGAAGGAGCATCCAAGAATCTGTGGATATATTTTTTTTGTTGTTTTTGAGTTGGAGTCTCACTCTGCCGCCCAGACTGGAGTGCCGTGGCTGCTCCCAGCCACCGCGGCCTTGACCTGCTGGGCTCCGGCGATCCTTCCGCCTCAGCCTCCCAAGTAGCCGGAATTCCAGGTGTGTGCTACCACACCCGGCTAATTTTTTTGATTTATTGTAAAGATGAGGTCTTGCCAAGTTGCCCAGGCAGGTCTCGAACCCGCGGGCTCAGGCAATCTACTCACCTCAGCCTTCCAAAGGTGCGGGATAACAGGCTGAGCCACCGAGCCTGGCATGTGGACGTATTTTAAAACTGCCCTAGTTACCATTTTCCACAGGGCGAATGTGACAAGGTCACGCCACCGAGAAGCAGCACAGTGAGATTCATGCCCAGCCCTGCTGGCTTCACAGCTACCTCTTGGACATCTGTGGCCACGGGCCTGGCCTCTGTCAGCCTCAGTTTCCTTTACTGTAAGATGAAGGTCTTTGTGAGGATTGAGGGAGGCTGCGTGTGGAAATGGCCCAGGGCCTGACATGTAGCAGGTGCCCAGAGTGTCTTTTCAAATTTCTCCATGTTATTTTTTTTTTTGAGTTGGAGTCTTACTCTGTCACCCAGACTGGATGCAGTGGCCGCTCCCGGCCACCGCAGCCTCGACCCACCGGGCTCCGGCGATCCTTCCGCCTCAGCTTTCCGAGGAGCCGGAATTACAGGCGCGCGCTGCCACGCCCGGCTGATTTTTTGATTTACTGTAGAGATGAGGTCTCGCCAAGTTACCCAGGCGGGTCTCGAATCCATGTTATTTTTACCGAATGTTGGGGCTGGCCTGGAAACCGAGGTCATCTGAGTGCAGAGCCCGACTTTCCTCCAGGCCTGCCTGTGGGACCCAATCCTTGCCCAAACCTCCATGTTCTCCCCCGTGAAATGACTGCAGCGGCGGGACCGGGCTGGATTGAGGCAGCAGGACCCAGGGTCTTTCTGCTTGTTGGGGACCCCCGAGGCCAGCCCGGTCCCCCAGGGTGACGCCCCAGTGCTGAACCCCGCCTCGCCGTGCCCACCAGGTGCTGGAGAACCGCACCAAGGACTCCAAGCTGGAGATGGAGGTGCTGGAGAACCTGCAGGAGCTCAAGGACCTGAACCAGCGGCAGGCCCACGTGGACTTCGAGGCCATGCTCCGGCAGCACCGGCTGTCTGAGGAGGAGCGGCAGAGGCAGGAGCAGGAGGAGGACCGCCAGGAGACTGCGTGAGTCGGGCCGGGCTGGCCGGGGCCGCCTCGGGTCTCCCCCTTCTTGTTTTAGAGAGAATTCTGGCCGGGCGCGGTGGCTCAATGCCTGTCATCCCAGCACTTCAGGAGGCTGAGGTGAGAAGATTGCCTGAGCCCGCGGGTTCGAGACCCGCCTGGGCAGCCAGACCTCATCTCCACAATAAATAAAAAAATCAGCCGGGCGTGGTAGCGTGCTCCTGTAATTCCAGCTCCTTGGAAGGCTGAGGCGGAAGGATCGCCGGAGCCCAGCGGGTCGAGGCTGCGGTCGCCAGGAGCAGCCACTGCACTCCAGTCTGGGTGACGGAGTGAGAGTTCAACTCAAAAAAAAAAAGAATATAATTTGAGAGACTACTTTGAAAAGTATGGCAAAATTGAAGCCATAGGAGTTACGGAAGACAGGCAGAGTGGGAACAAAAGAAGATTTGCTTCTGTCACTTTTGATAATCATGATACAATTGATAAAATTGTTGTTCAGAAATGCCACACTATTATGGGCATAATTGTGAAGTGAAACAGACCCTTTCGAAACAAGAGATGCAGTCTGCTGAATCACAAAGAGGCTGTGGAGGTGGATCTGGCAATTTTATGGGTCGTGGAGGAAACTCTGGAGGTGGTGGAGGTAATTTTGGCCGTGGTGGAAACCTTGGTGGAAGAGGAGGCTGTGGAGGTGGAGGTGGTGGCCGCAGAGGGAGTTATGGAGGAGGTGATGGTGGATATAATGGATTTGGAAGTGATGGTGGCAACTATGGCGGTGGTCCTGGATATCGTAGTAGAGGGGGTTATGGTGGTGGTGGACCAGGATATGGAAACCAAGGTGGTGGATAGGGTGGTTACAGCAAAGGAGGAAATTTTGGAGGGGGTAACTCTGGGGGTGGTGAGAACTCTAATGATTCTGGAAATTAGAGTGAACAACAGCCATCAAATTATGGACCCATGCAAGGGGGCAGTTTTGGTGGAAGAAGCTTGGGCAGTCCCTATGGTGGTGGTTATGGATCTGGTGGTGGAAGTGGTGGATATGGTAGCAGAAGGTTCTACAAACAGCAAAAAAGGGCTTCAGGTCTTAGCAGGAGAGAGAGCGAGGAGTTGTTGGGAAAGCTGCAGGTTACTTGGAGACTGTCGTCCCACATGCGTTAGAGGAGCTGTCAAAATCTGCCACAGAAGGAACGATGATCCATCGTCAGAAGAGTTACTGCCGCTTAAACAGGAAACCCTTCTTATTCAGGACTGTCATAGCCATGGTTTGCAAAAAGTACAGCAATTTTGATTAATGCAATATAGTGTCAAGTAGATGTACGTTCCTGAGTTTTTTTATCTGTTGTAGCTATCTGTCTTTTTCTTTTTCTTTTCATTACATCAGGTATATTGCCCTGTAAATTGTGGTAGTGGTGCCAGGAATAAAAAATTAAGGAATTAAAAAAAAAAAATCAGCTGGGCGTGGTCACCTGTAGTTCCAACTACTTGGGAGGTTGAGGAGGGAGGATCGCCTGAGCCCAGGAGGTCAAGGCTGCAGTGAGCCATGATCACACCTCTGGACTCCAGCCTGGGCGACAGAGTGAGACCCCAACTCACAAATAAAAAGTAATGCATGCAGCGCTCCCCCCACCTCCCACAGACACAAGCACTCCTACCCCTACTCAATGGGGGCAGAAACAGGGTCATCAGGCCCTCCCTGGCCACCCTCCTGGACACCAGCCCTCGCTGCTGAGCACACCCCAAGTCCCCACACTCTGTCCCACAGGGCCTTGTTGGAGGAAGCCAGGAAACGGAGACTGCTTGAGGACTCTGACTCGGAGGACGAGGCCGCTCCTGCCCTGCCCCGGCCGGCCCTCCGGCCCAACCCCACGGCCATCCTGGACGAGGTGAGCAGCGCAGGCTGAGTCCCCGTGGGCTCTCAGGCTGGGCAGAGGCAGCTGAAGCCAGGGGTCAGCTTGGCTTTCCCTAAAAGACCAGACTCCTAACTCCTGCACTCGGCCCTGTTACCTAAGTGGCCGGGCTGTGTGTCAGTCAGACTTTATTTGCAAAAGCAGGTGTCGGCCGGGCTCAGTGGCTCAGCCTGTCATCCCAGCACTTTGGGAGGCTGAGGCAAGTGGATTGCCTGAGCCCGTGGGTTCAAGACCAGCC
>NW_007079921.1:12269-14387 GCF_000164805.1 Carlito syrichta | reverse complement strand
TACTCGGAAGGCTGAGGCAGAAGGATCGCCGGAGCCCAGCAAGTCGAGGCTGCGGTGGCCTGGAGCGGCCACTGCATTCCAGCCTGGGTGGCAGAGTGAGACCCTGACTCAAAAAAAAAATTCTCATGTGTAAGTTTCAGTCACCTTCAAAGTCTTCTCCATGTGATGCAAGACACCTATCAAGACACTTTTTCCACTGCTCAAAACCGTTTTGAATTCATCCATTCTGATGCCTTTAGTGCTTCTGCCGTTTTTTGTTTCGCCTCTTCCACATCGGCAAAATGTTTCCCTTTGCGGGCTTTTTTCGTCCAGGGAAATAAAAATAAGCCACTCGGGATGAGATTGGGTGAATAGGGTGGGTGGGGCGTGGGAGTTGTGCGGTTTTGGTCAAAAACGGCTGAACGCTCAGTGCATTGTGGGCAGGTGCACTCATAAATCACCCATTATGAAATGGCCAAATGCACAGAAAGAATCTCCAAAAAAATTCACTGAAGCTGAATGCAGCCTCTCACAACACCCCTAGCTGGTCCACGGGTGCCGATGGGTTCGTGGAACACTGACCTAAGGGGGGAAGCCTGGACTACAAGAAGCCTGCCCTCCAAAATATAATTCCAGGTTTTTTGGGGTCCCCCTCATAGAAATTTTTTTTTTAATTGTAGAGATGCCTCGCCAAGTTGCTCAGGCTGGTCTTGAACCTGGGGGCTCAGGCAGTCCTCTCACCTCGGCCTCTGAAAGTGCTGGGATTATAGGCATGAGCCACCGTGCCCAGCTGCCCCTCATAGACATCTACTCTGTCATGGGCCAGTGCTGGTGTGACAGCCTAGGACTTCCGGGCAGCTCTGCTCCATGAGGTCATTCAGGCTCGGTCCCCGGGAGCTTTGGATCCTGCTCTGTGATCACAGCGGGCTCAGCACAGCCTCAGCTTCCAGCCAAGGGAAGGGAGAGGGTGTGTGGAGGTCTGCTCAGCCTCAGAGGTGGCCCACCCCAATTCCTCTCGTCCCCACATAGGCCACAACTTGGTCACAAGGCTGCAGCTGGCCCATGCCTGGCACACCTCCGGCTAGACGGAGGAAGAAAGGGGCATTGGCGGATGGCTGTTGTGTCCCACCACCACTGCCTTATCTCAGAGGGCCGTGGCCACTCTGGTTTGTTCACTGAAGAGGGAGGTGAAAGCGGGAATCAGAGCAGATATCTTAGACGCACCAGAAACGTTTTATTTTCATTCTAAACACGGCCGTGTTCTGTGTTCAGTGAAGTACAGCCTGGGACCAGGCATGGCAGCTTACGCCTGTCATCTCAACACTTTGGGAAGCCGATACAGGAGGATTGCCTAAGCCCAGGGTTCAGAGACCTGACTTGGCAACTTGGCGAGACCTCGTCTCAACAATAAAGCACAAAATTAGCCGGGCCTGGTGACGCACACCTGTAGTCCCAGCTACTTGGGAGGCTGAGGTGGAAGGATCGCCTGAGCCCAGCAGGTCAAGGCTACAGTGGCCACCGCACTCCAGCCTGGGCACAGAGTGAGGCTCCCAAGTCAAAAAAAAAAGTACAAGTGCGGCTGCTGGATGAGACCCAAAGTGACAGGCACATAAATGTGGCAGGTGCTTTTCTCTCAAATCACAGTCTACAAAGCAACTGAGGCAGGGACGGTGGGTTCTGCTGTCCCTAGGATGGTGCCATTTCAGGGCCACCTCTGCCCCGGTCAGTGGGAAGGGGACAGGGAAGGACATGGGGGGGGGTGTGTGAGCGCATCCTTGTGCTCTCATCTGATTGGTCAAATGCAGCCACCTGACTCCTTCCAGCCCTAGAGGATGCTGGGAGATGTAGTCCCAGAGGCAGCCATGCCCCAGCTGAGACTTCCATGGGGTCAGAAGACAATGAGTGGGGGTTGTACGTTCTTTCCCACTAACCTTTGGATGTAGAACCAAGGTGGTTTTTTTTGTTTGTTT
Organism: Carlito syrichta; assembly: GCF_000164805.1. Taxonomy (NCBI): domain Eukaryota; kingdom Metazoa; phylum Chordata; class Mammalia; order Primates; family Tarsiidae; genus Carlito; species Carlito syrichta. The sequence continues at coordinate 12,438 of NW_007079921.1, read as the reverse complement.
GTTTTTGTTTTTTGGTTTTTTTTGAGTCGGAGTCTCACTCTGTCGCCCAGACTGGAGTGCAGTGGCCGCTCCCGGCCACCGCGGCCTCGAACTGCTGGGCTCCGGCAATCCTTCCGCCTCAGCCTTCCAAGTAGCTGGAATTACAGGCATGCGCTACCATGCCCGGCTG
>NW_007079921.1:11304-12249 GCF_000164805.1 Carlito syrichta | reverse complement strand
CTCGCCAAGTTGCCCAGGCGGGTCTCGAACCCGTGGGCTCAGGCAATCCACTCACCTCGGTCTCCCAAAGCGCAGGATTACAGGCTGAGCCACCGAGCCCAGCCAAGATTTGTGTTTTTTTTTTTAAGAGACAGGAGCGGGTCATTGCCAGACCATTGCAGCCATTGCCTTATTAGACTCTGCTGTGGCCATGTGCTGTTTGAGCTATGGCTGTCACTATGTTTCCTGACTTTGGCCCCCTTCCCTTCCTTGGGGAGGTGAATCTTTTCTTTCTCTCTCTCTTTCTCTAATTTACTTTTAAATGAACTATAAGCCGGGCTCAGTGGCTCTGCCTGTAATCCCGCACCTTTGGGAGGCTGAGGTGAGTGGATTGCCTGAGCCCGGGTTCGAGACCCACCTGGGCAGTGAGACCTCATCTCTACAATAAAATAAAAAAATCAGCCGGGCGTGGTAGCGTACGCCTCTAATTCTGGCTACTCGGAAGGCTGAGGCGGAAGGATTGCCAGAGCCCAGCAGGCGAGGCTGCGGTCGCCGGGAGCAGCCACTGCGCTCCAGTCTGGGCGACCGAGTGAGACTCCAACTCAAAAAAAAAAAAAAGATTTAAATGAACTGTTTTTTCCGGTCTGAAAAAAAAGAAGAAACATCCCAGCCGGGCTCAGTGGCTCAGCCTGTCACCCCAGCCCTCTGGGAGGCCCAGGCGAGTGAATTGCCTGAGCCCGCAGGTTTGAGACCAGCTGGGCAACTTGGTGAGACCTCGTCTCCACAACAGATCAAAAATTAGCTGGGCGTGGTAGCACACGCCTGTAGTTCTGGCTCCTTGGAAGGCTGAAATGGAAAGATAGCCTGAGCCCAGCAGGTTGAGGCTGGGGTGGCCGTGAGTGTGTCACTGCATTCCAGCCTTGGTGACAGAGTGATACTCTGACTCAAAAAAAAAAAAAAAAAAGA
>NW_007079921.1:9640-11102 GCF_000164805.1 Carlito syrichta | reverse complement strand
GCGGGTCTCGAACCCGCAGGCTCAGGCAGTCCACTCACTTTGGCCTCCCAGAGCGCTGGGATTATAGGCTGAGCCACCGAGCCCGGCTCTGGCTCATTTTTAAAAATATTTTTTGTAGGCCGAGTTCGGTGGCTCAGCCTATAATCCCAGCACTTTGGGAGGCTGAGGCGAGTGGATTGCCTGAGCCCGCAGATTCGAGACCAGCCTGGGAAACTTGGCAAGACCTCATCTCTACAATAAATCAAAAATTAACTGGGCGTAGTAGCATGCACCTGTAGTTCCAGCTGCTTGGAAGGCTGAGGCAGAAGGATCGCTGAAGCCCAGTAGGCTGAGGCTGCAGTGGCAGGGAGTGTGCCACTGCACTCCAGTCTAGGTGACAGAGTGAGACTCCAACTCAAAAAATAAATAAATAAAATAAAATATTTTTTGTAGTGATGGAATCTCACTGGGTTGGCCAGGCTAGTCTCGAACTCCTGGCCTCAAGCACTTGTCCCACCTCAGCCTCCCAAAATGCTGGGATTATAGGTGTGAGCTCTGTGCCCAGCCTCCCAAGGCTTTTTTTTTTCTTTTTCTTTTTTTCCCCCCGACCTGCTGGGCTCAGACTGTCCTCCCGCCTCAACCTCCCGAGTAGCTGGGACTACAGGCGCCACCATACCTGCAATGTTTTAAAATTTTTTGTAGAGACAAGGTCTCGCTATGCTGTCAAGGCTGATCTTGAACTCACGGATTCAAATGATCCTCCTGCCTCGGCCTCCCAAAGTGGTGGAATGACAGACGTGAGCCTCTCCGCCCCCATCCCACATGAACTTACATAGGAAGGAGTCTGTTTCTCTTCCCCACGTACTTGGTTTCATCTCTTGGTGACGAGGACCTCCCACAGGAACAAGTTCAGGAAAAAAATCCGTGTCACTCGCAGCGCTCTGCCTGCCACGGCCACTGTGGTCGTGTTATCACGGGAAAGAACGTCAGCAAATCCCTGGGCTAGCTGGGGGCCGTGTCAAAGCCTTGGGTGCATGACCATGCCCTCTCCTATCCGTGCTCAATGGCCATCACGGGGCCCCGTGGCCAGCCCACCCACACAGCTGCGTGTCCTCCTCCCTGTCTGCAGTTCCCGCTGCATCCACCTCGGGGCTACCCCTCACCGTCCCCTGGGCCTGGAGTCCTTCCTCAGGTCTCCGCCTCTTTACTCTCACTCTGATGTCAGCCCTGAGTCACCTCTTTTTTTTTTTTGAGTTGGAGTCTCTCTCTGTCGCCCAGACTGGAGTGCAGTGGCCGCTCCCGGCCACCGCAGCCTCGACCTGCTGGGCTCCGGCGATCCTTCCGCCTCAGCCTTCCGAGTAGCCGGAATTCTAGGCGTGCGCTACCACGCCCGGCTGATTTTTTGATTTATTGTAGAGATGAGGTCTCGCCAAGCTGCCCAGGCGGATCTCGAACCCGCGGGCTCAGGCAATCCCCTCACCTC
>NW_007079921.1:3595-9377 GCF_000164805.1 Carlito syrichta | reverse complement strand
ACCGCCAAGTGAGCTCCCACCTGGGCCTCGTAGGCTCAGTGGTTCCCAATGCCTCCACTTAAATATAGAATAGGGCAGGAGCATGGCTCACACCTGACATCCCAGCACTTTGGGAGGCCGAGGCAGGAAGATCGCTTGAGCTCAGGAGTTCCAGACCAACCTGGGCAACATAGCAAGACCTCATCTCCACACACTTACAAAATTAGCCGGGCATAGTGGTGCGCGCCTGTAGTACCACCTACTTGGGAGGCTGAGGCAGGGGAATTGACTGAGCCCAGGAGATGAAGGCTGCAGTGAGCCATGATCGAGCCACTACACTCCAGCCTGGGGGATAGAGTCAGATCCAGCTCAGAAGAAAAAGTAACAAATAAATAAACATAGAGCAGATAGAATAGTCCCCTGGGGTGTGATTTTGGGGCTGGAGGAGGGGCTGACCCCTTTCGGGCTCCCCTTATATCCTCTCCCGTGAGCCTCCATTTTCCCTGGTTTCCTCGGACACACTGATTGAGCACCTACTACGTGCCCAGAATCGTTTGGGGCAGTGCAGATCCAGCAGTGTGTGTGACGGGCTTGCAGCATAGCGGGGGCACAGCAGACAGGCTGCAGAGGGCACCGTGGGCATGGACGTGCAACCTTGAGCCGTGAGGAGAGGCTTCACAGAGGAGGAGAGTCTGAGCTGGGTATTGAGGATGCGTAGGAGTTTGCCAAATGAATGAGGAAAGAGAGTGAGAAGCCTTCGTGTGGCTTGTTAAGTGCTAGGGTGGGTCACGAGGGAGAGCGGAGGGGCAGAGGCCCTGAGGACCAAGCCCAGGGTGCTGGGGAGCCACAGAGGAGTTTAGAGCAGGGAGGGACTGGGCCAGTACAGCGGGGAGAGCGGGACAGGTGATGACCCTTCTGGCTGGTTCAGCAGGGGACTAGATTGGTCGGCCAGACCCCCCACGCGCCCCTGTCCCCCACAGGCCCCAAAGGCCAAGAGGAAGGTGGAGGTCTGGGAGCAGAGCGTCGGCAGCCTGGGAGGCCAGCCCCCGCTGTCCGGCCTGGTCGTGGTGAAGAAGGCCAAGGTCGACCTGGACGGCAGCCCCACGCGGGGCCCGGCCCCAACATCAGGTGGGTCCCTGGGTCCCCGGGTCCCCGAGCTGGGCGCCATGCCGCCAGGCGCCACCAGGGGACAGTCGTGCTCCTGGAGCTGTTCTCCAGCCACCGTGGGAAAGTGGGGGTGACGGGCGACCCCAGACAGCGGGTCTTCGTTGCTTGCTTGCTGTTTCTTTCCTCTCTTTCTTTTTTTTTGAGTTGGAGTCCCACTCTGTCGCCCAGGCTGGAGTGCGGTGGCACGATCGTGGCTCACTGCAGCCTTAACCTGCTGGGCTCCAGCGATCTTTCCGCCTCAGCCTTGCAAGTAGCTTGAACTACAGGTGTGTGCCACCACGCCCGGCTTATTTTTTGATTTATTGTAGAGACGAGGTCTTGGCAAGTTGCCCTGGCTGGTCTTGAACCCCTGGGCTCAGGTAATCCTCTCGCCTCAGCCTCCCAAAGTGCTGGGATGACAGGTTTGAGCCACTGCCCCGGCTTCTTCTCTTTTTTTTTTTTTTTTTTTAATTTAATGACTTGGGTTTTTTTTTGAGTTGGAGTCTCACTCTGTCGCCCAGGCTGGAGTACAGGGGCACACTCATGGCCAGCCCAGCGTTGACCTGCTGGGCTCCGGCGATGCTTCTGTCTCAGCCTTCCAAGTAGCCGGACCCACAGGCGCACGCTACCACGCCCAGCTTATGGTTTGATTTATGGTAGAGACGAGGTCTCGCCAAGTTGCTCAGGCTGGTTGCGAACCCGTGGGCTCAGGCAATTCTCTCCTTGGCCTCCCCAAAGTGCTGGCATGACAGGCTGAGCCACCGCACCTGGCCTCTTTTCTTTTTTTTTTTTCAATTACAGAAGGATCAAGCACTTGCTTCTAAGACCCACATTCCACAGAAGTGTGTCTGAAGTAAATATCAAATTCTGCAGAACCCCGCCCCAACCTCCCATCGCCAGGGACGCTGGGTTTCCCTTCCGCAAGGCTGTGTCCTCTCTGTTGTGATGTAGTTGACACTCTCTGGGGGCGACAACGTCTGCCCCCCGCCCTCCAACCCTGGGAGATGGAGGGCTGGGCTGGGGTGGGCGTTGCCAGCTGGTTAAGACCCGGACCCAGACCCTGTTGCCAGCCACAGCCTCCACTTGCCTGTCAGCGGCATGCCCAGGGCCTGCCCTCCCCCCGGGCCTCAGTTTCCCGTCCTGTGGAACGTGGCTGATGGGACCCACCTCCCAGGCGGGGTCAGCACCCAGGTTTGGGGTTCCTCCTTGGGCTCCTCCGTGTCGGGCATTTGCGGTAGGTCCTCCCGCACGAGAGCCTTCGGTGTACGGGAGCCCAATGGCTCAGTACCCCGACTGCCCCACTTGTCAGACGAAGAGACTGAGGGTCAGAGAGGCACACGTGCCAGAAACCCCACACCCAAGGTGGGAGAAGAAGCCCTCTCAGGCTTGCAGTCCAGATTTTGATGTTAGACTTCGAGCCGGCCCCGTTTGCTGCCTGGGTGGGGGTTCCAGGGCTCGGATTTCAGAAGTGGAGGTGCCGGGTCAAGGGGTGTGCGGGTGTCTTTCCGCGATGGGTCCCCCTAGGCGCCCTCCAGAGGGGCCGACCCCTCGCACGCCATCACCTCCAGGTCTGGGGACAAGCACAAGCGGCCTGGCACTCCTGGTCTGTCTCAGCGGCACAGGGACAGGGTGGTGGCAGGCCTGACCCTCCCTCTCCCCGCAGACGCCCCCGAGAGCAGGAAGGTGGCCAACCCTGCACCCCTGCCACCGGCCGCCTCCTCCCTGAGCCAGCTGGGTGCATACCTGGACAGCGACGACAGCAACAGCAGCAACTGAGCCAGCCCACCCGGGCCCTCCCCGTCTCAAGGTCACGAGGCTGGCATCAGCCACGTGGAGGCTGGGGCAGGAGACCTCCGCACCAACCACAACCACAGAGGACAGGCACCAGCCTCCACCAGGCCCATGGGGCAGCGAGGGCATCGGCCCAGGACGTGCTTCCTTCTCGCCCTCACCAGCCCCTAGCACCTCGGGAACCCGCCCCCGGCCCCCTAACCTGGCACTGCGAGGCCTGTGACCTCCTAGGCATCTCTGCGTGACTTCAGGTCCGTCCTGGACATGTGGGCTGTATTTGGAGCATGTGGGTAAACCCAGCCACCCCCAGAGGGCTCCAACCAATAAAAAGAAACCACCCACCCAGCTGGGTGTGTCTCTCTGTGGGTGTCCAAGGAGGGGCCCAGGGCAGGGCCTGTTAGCGGATTCTGGTTATTCCACAAATATTCATAATAGTTATTTCCAAGTTGTGCCAGGCATAGGATCTGGGCTTTTTTCTTGCTTGCTTTTTTTTAGTTTTAGAGACACGGTCTTGCTGTGTTGCCCAGGCTGGACTCGACCTCCTGGCCTCAAGCGATCCTCCCGCCTCGGCCTCCTGAGTAGTTGGGACTACAGGTGGGCATAGCTATGCCCAGCCTGGGTTTGGCTTTTGAAGCACGTTCTATCGTTGGTGCCAGAGCTCAGCCCGGCCCTGCTGGGAGCATTGGGTTTGTTCCCGTGATTTTGTTGCTACCCACAGTGTCAGGACAGAATTCCTCATGGGTGTTTTCTTGTGAACACGGGCAAATACCTCTTCAGAAGGGACCCTGAGAAACAGAACTGCCAGTTTCAAGGAGGTACGTATTGTTCATTTTAAGACACTACGGGCCAGGTGCAGTGGCTCATACCTGCAGTCCCAGCACTTTGGGAGGCCGAGGCAGGAGGATCGTTGGAGCCCTGGATCTCTACAGAAAACTTAAAAAGTCAACCAGGCATGGTTGTGCCTGTAGACCCGGGTCCTTGGGAGGCTGAGGTGAGAGCATTGCTTGAGGCCAGGAATTGGAGGCTGCAGTGAACGGTGATTGCACACTGCACTCTAGCCTGGGAGACAGAGCGAGCCCACATACCTAATATAGATGTATGCCAGAGGTGGTGGTCATGACCGGAAATAGCGCAGGTTCAAGTTCTGGGGAGTGTGCCGTCAGGAGGCGTGTACCGCCCATCTTCCCTGTATCCGTTATCTGCTGCTACACGTGACACATTAAGTACAGCAAATTATCCCCAAATCAAGTGGCTGAAAACCACGGAGAGGCCGGCTTCAGTGGCTCAACCTGAAATCCGACCACTTTGGGAGGCCAAGACGAGTGGATGGCCTGAGCCCGCGGATTCAAGACCCGCCCGGGCAACTTGGCGAGACCTCATCTCTACAATCAATCAAAAATCAGCCGGGCGTGGTGGCGCGTGCCTGTGGTTCCCGCTACTTGGAAGGCTGAGGCGGAAGGATCGCCGGAGCCCGGCAGGTCGAGGGTGCGGTGGCCGGGAACGGCCACTGCCCTCCAGCGTGGGCGACAGCGTGAGACAACTCAAAAAAAACCCAAAAACCCAGAGACCCAGGCGGGGTTCAGCCAGGTCTCCTGCTTCAGGGTGGGACCGCGCCTCCTCCCTCAGGCGAGCGGCTTCCGCGGCTTCCGAAGGCAGGCTCCTGTCTTCTCTGCAGTCAAGACACCGGCCGGGGCTGTGGTTTCATCCAAAGCCCCGACGGGGGAAGCACCTTCTGAGCTCACTCTGTGGTGGTTGACCAAATTCAGTTTCTCACGGGCTTCTCACCCTCAGTCCCCAGCCTACATACATCCCACCAAAAGCCCTTAAGTCTGTTTGCTGCTGTAACAGGGTCACAGACGGGGGAGATGGCAGACAGCCCGCGTTTATTGGCGTTGTGGCTCAGGGGCCTGGGAAGACCGAGAGCATCACGCTGGCGTCCTGTGAGGGCCGTCCCGGATGTGGCCAGCGGGGGGAGGGCGGTGCATGGGAGAGACAGCTCGCCTTTGTAACAAAGCCACTCCTGCCACGACAGACCCACTCCCGTGACACTGAATGGCCTGTGATCATGCACTGAGGGCACGGCTGCCATGGTCACATCACTTTTTTTTTTCCTGAGTCAGTCTCACTCCGCCGCCCAGACTGAAGGGCAGTGGCCGCTCCCGGCCACCGCAGCCTCGACCTGCCGGGCTCCGGCGATCCTCCCGCCTCAGCCTTCCGAGTAGCCGGAATTACAGGCGCGCGCTACCACGCCCGGCTGATTTTTTGATTTATTGTAGAGATGAGGTCTCGCTGCCCAGGCGGGTCTCGAACCCGCGGGCTCAGGCCATCCACTCGCCTCAGCCTCCCAAAGCGCGGGATGACAGGCTGAGCCACCGAGCCCGGTGAGACAGGGTCTTGCACTGTCACCCAGGCTGGAGGGCAGTGGTGCAATCATATCTCACTGCAGCCTCCAACTCCTGGGCTCAAGTGATCCTCCTGTCTCAGCCTCCCAAGGAGCTGGGACGACAGGCACACACACCTGGCGGCTCATATTTTGATTTTTTTGTAGAGACGAGATGTTACTATGTTGCCCCGGCTGGTCTCGAACTCCCGGCCTTCCAGGGATCCTCCCGCCTCAGCCTTCCAAAGCCCTGGGATGACAGGCGTGAGCCACCGCACCCGGCCGAATTTTTATTTTTCCTTCTGATTTTCCTGAGAAGCTTGAAAGCTTCGTCCTCTCTCCCTGTATCTCAGGAACTGTTTGCTCTTGGCCCCGATCCCGCCGCGGGGGTCCCCAGAGCTGAGCCAGCCGGAGGACGGGCACAGCCTCACCCTGGGGTCTGTCGGGGCCGAACCCCCGCCCCCCCACCATCTGTCCCCCCTCCCT
>NW_007079921.1:1431-3080 GCF_000164805.1 Carlito syrichta | reverse complement strand
GTTCGAATCCTCAGGGCTGCCAGGCTCCTCCTTGGCCCCTCCTGCCGACCGAGCCTTCCGTCACCCGGGCCTCTGGAGGGTTGGTTCATGCCTCCCCCGTCAGACAGGGACCCTTGAAGGGGGCTCAGGCCTCCCCCATCAGACGGGACCCCAGAAATCGGGGCCATGTCTCCTCTGCTAGAGCAGGTGTCCTTACAGGCTGGACTTTGCCTCCCCCATCAGTCTGGGGACACTTGAAGGCAGGCCTGTGTCTCCTCCGTCAGACGGGATCCAGGAGGTCAGGGTCATGTTTCCTTTACTAGACTAGGGGATCCTTACAGGTGGGTCCTTACCTCCCCCCTCAGACTAGAGACCCCCGAAGCGAGACCCATGTCTCCCCCACTGGACTGGGACCCCTAAAAGCAGGGCCATGTCTCTCCCAGCCAACTGTTAGCCTCTGAAGTCAGAGCCATGATTCCTCCGTCAGACTGGAGGCTTCTGCGGGCACCGCCACGTCTCCGCCATCAGACCGGGAGCTGAGAAAGGCAGAGCTGCGTCTGGGGGCTCCGAGGGCGCAGGCGGCCTCCCTGTCAGACCAGGAGTTCCGAAGACAGGGCCGTGTCTCCCCCCTCAGATTAGAAGCCGTACGGCCCCACCAACGGCCGCCCTGTCTGACCCCGCCTGGTCCCTCCTGTCCTTGGGCCTTGGACCCCAGGTCCCCTCCAGGCTCAGGGACCCAGGGCTGCTGCCGCAGAAGCCAGGGCACAGGGACCGTGCAGCCCCGGCCAGCGACACCCAGCTGGCTCCTTCCTGAGGTCCCAGCCTCCTACGCATATACTGAGCACCTACTGTATGCCACACAATGGAATATTGCTCAGCCATGAATAGGAACAAAGGCTAGGTGTGGTGGCTCCTTGTAATTCCAGGGTTTTGGGAAGCCAGGCATTCAGACCGGCCTGAGCCGGGCTCGGTGGCTCAGCCTGTCATCCCGCGCTTTGGGAGGCTGAGGTGAGTGGATCGCCTGAGCCCGCGGGTTCGAGACCCACCCGGGCAACTTGGCGAGACCTCATCTCTACAATCAATCAAAAATCAGCCGGGCGTGGCAGCGCGCGCCCGTAGTTCCAGCTATTCGGGAGGCGGAGGCGGAAGGATCGCCGGAGCCGGCAGGTCGAGGCTGCGGTGGCCGGGAGCAGCCACTGCGCTCCGGTCGGTGACAGAGTGAGACTCCAATTCGGGGAAAAAAAAAAAAAAGACTGGCCTGGATCACATAGCAAGACCCCAACTCTGCTAACAATTTTTTTTTCTTGCCAATCGTCTCATGGGGTCCGAGGCTTCTTCTTGGGGTGACAGAATGTTCTGGAAGGTGAGGGTTCCACATCCTCGCAAACGTGCTGGAAACCGGTGGCCTGGGCACCGTACATGGATGGATTGTAGGCCACGTGAGTTATGGCTGCGAAAACAAGGCTGCGCCCCCACAGAGCCTGGCGGGAAGCACCCAGCAACGGCCGGTTATGCACCCATTTTCCAGGTGAGAAGACCATCTGTCCCCCTGGGGTCAGGCGGGCTGGGATTCTGGGCCCCACCCACCCCAGAGGAGACCCCTCAGCCCCACCGCTGGGACCATGAGTTCCAGGAAAGGGGGGACCCCGTCCAGCCCACGTCCCTGCTGC
>NW_007079921.1:0-1279 GCF_000164805.1 Carlito syrichta | reverse complement strand
CAGGAGAAGCCAGCTCAAAAGCGCCGGAAAGTCAAACGCCGTTTGATTCCGCCTGGCCTCGGGGCCCTGATTGCCATGCCCGGCACGGCCTGTAATTAGAAGTCCCCTTTCAAATATTTATATCAGACGCCGCGTGTTTACCCCACAGGGAGAAGACTGGGATTTGATGAGATCTGTCAGCGGCTCATCCCGGAGCCGGGAATTGCCTTGTGGCTGACAGAAAGCAGGGGTCCCTGGAGAGGCTGCCTTGTCGCGGTCCCGGTGGGGGGGCGGAGAGGGGGGCGGACCGTGCCAGTCTGCTCCGGGAGGGAGGACGCTCCGCAGGTCTGTCTTGGGGGACCAGGCCGGTGCAGGGAGAGGGACTGAAGGGCCGAGCCCCCTGCTGCCCGCAGGGGCTTTGCCTGGTTGGCTCCGGGCCTCAGTTCCCCCACCTGGGAAATGGGCCAAGAGGGGCGAGGAGAGGGGAAACCACCGATTCCACAAAGAGACTCCGGGGACACCCCAGGCCAGGCCCCGGGGTGGCTTCCCAGGCAGAAATGGGCTGCGGGTGGCTCTGGGCAAGCCCCTGTACTCCCTGTGCCTCAGTTTCCCCGTCACTAAAATGAGGAAGCTGGGGGGTCATTCACTCGCTCCCGGGGGTCCCTCCTGTCAGAAGCTCCGGTTCTCACGTAAGGGGACAGGCAAAGAGGGAGACCCCGTCCTGGCCTGCAGTTCGACCGGATGGGTGGGTCACAGCCGGTCACCGCGATGTCAGCTCTGACTTTTTTTTTTTTTGAGTCAGTGCCCCAGGCTGGAGTGCAGGGGCACAATCACGGCCCACCCCAGCCTCGACCTCCTGGGCTCGGGCGGTCCTCCCCCCCAACCTGCCAAGCCGCTGGGACCACAGGCACACGCCACCACGCCCGGCTAATTGCCTTTAATTTTGCAGAGATGAAGTCTCGCCCTGTGGCCCAAGCCGGCCTCCAACGCCCGGGCTCGAGCGATCCTCCCGCCTCGGCCTCCCGAAATGCTGGGGTGACGGGCGTGAGCCACCGCGCCGGCCTCGGCTCTGACCCTTCTGTCCCTTCTGTCCGATCCTCCCTCCCCTCCGAGCGGCCACCCGCCCACGGGAGGAGGCAGGAGAAGGGAAGCCCGGGTCCCATCCTTCCTGACCACCCCTCTCTGCCTCCGGGGAAACCGAGAAGAAGCAACGATTTCGCCCCGGAGTGACCACCCGCCGCCCCCGCGCAGCCCCCAGCCCTCCGGTGTCCTCGCGCCCAGAGAGCGGCAGCCGCCCGCG
>NW_007079920.1:0-1158 GCF_000164805.1 Carlito syrichta | reverse complement strand
CCCGCCTGCCGCAGCCGCTGGTTGGTGGCCACGTAGGCCCGGCTCTGCCGGTACAGCCGCTCCCGCGGGGCCTCCGCGTCCTCCGTCCGCCCGGAGGGGCTGGGGGGCTCTGGGGAGGGGACACACGCGTCGCTGCCCACCGGCCAGGGGCCCCAGGGGCGGGGCTCGCCATTTTCCACGGCCCCCGTGGGGCAGGGGACAGGGTCTCGCCATGGCCCAGGCTGGAGGGCAGGGACGCCACCGTAGCACCCCGCAGCCTCCAGCTCCCGGGCTCGAGCGGTCCTCCTGCCTCAGCCTCCCGAGCAGCTGAGACCACAGGCGCCGTCACAGCGGCTAACTTGTATTTTTCGCCTTGAGTGGAGATGAGGCTTTGCTATGTTGCCCAGGCTGGTCTTGAGCTCCTGGGCTCAAGTGACCCCTCTGTCTTGGCCTCCCAAGGTGCTGGATTACAGGCCTGAGCCACCACACCCAGCGATTTTACTTTTTGTCCGGACGAGGTCTCGCCACGTTGCCCAGGCTGGTCTCGGACTCTTCGGCTCAAGTGACCCTCCCGGCTCGGCCTCCCAAAGCACTGGGATTGCTGGGTCTTCTTTTTTACCAGTGTCCTTTCAAAATGACGAAAGCAGGCCGGGCTCGGTAGCTCAGCCTGTCATCCCGCGCTTTGGGAGGCCGGGGGGAGTGGACTGCCTGAGCTCGCAGGTTCGAGACCCGCCCGGGCAACCTGGCCAGACCTCACCTCTACAATAAATGAAAAAGTTAGCCAGTTTTGGTAACGTGAGCCTGTCTTTCCGGCTCCCTGAAAGGCTGAGGCGGAAGGATTGCTGGAGCCCAGCGAGTCGAGGCCGGGGTGACCGTGAGTGTGCCACTGCACTCCAGCCCGGGCAACGGAGTGAGACTCCCACTCAAAAAGAAATAAGCCGGGCTCGGTGGCTCAACCTGTCATCCCGCGCCTTGGGAGGCTGAGGCGAGTGGATGGCCTGAGCCCGCGGGTTCGAGACCCGCCTGGGCAACTTAGCGAAACCTCATCTCTACAATAAATTAAAAAAAAATCAGCCGGGCGTGGTAGTACATGCCTGTAATTCCGGCTGCTCAGAAGGCCGAGGCTGAGGCGGAAGGATCGCCGGAGCCCAGCAGGTCGAGGCTGCGGTGGCCGGGAGC
>NW_007079919.1:2304-2895 GCF_000164805.1 Carlito syrichta | reverse complement strand
GCGAGGGGGAGACGGCCCCGGCCCTGTGTTGCTGAAGGTGGCCACGCGCTTGCCCCACGCGGCCAGCTGCCCCAGAAGCCCCATCTGAGCGCCTACTGCATGCTGGATGCCAGGAACACCTGTGTCCACGGACACCTGTCACACGTGGGCGGGACGAACGTCATCCAGAAAATGGACAGACAGGCGCCAGGCAGGGGCGGGGACAGGTGTCTCACCAGGGTTTATTTCACGGCCGTGGCAGTGGGGAGACCTCCCAGGTGGCCCGCCGCGCCCTGGGGACCCCCGACGTCCGAGCGCTGTGTGACCCAGGGGAAGGGGACCCTGGTCCTGGGGGTGTCAAGCCTCCTCCCTCAGACCGGAGGCTCCTGGGCAGTAGGGGCGGGTCTCCCCGCTCGGGAGGGGCCTCCGCCCTCAGGCGGGCGGAAACCAAGCACGTCGGGCTGTGGGAGGGGCTCTGTTCTCAGACCCCAGCGCGTTTGGCAAAGTCACAGCAGCAGAAGGAGCCGAGGCACCCCCTGCCTCACCCCCCAGCGGGAGGCCCCCAAAGCAGAGACGTTTCTCCAGGGAAAGAAAACCGGCCCAGGACGCCGT
>NW_007079919.1:0-1330 GCF_000164805.1 Carlito syrichta | reverse complement strand
ATCTCTACAATAAATCAAAAAATCAGCCGGGCATGGTAGCGCATGCCTGTAGTTCCAGCTCCTCGGAGGGCTGAGGCGGAAGGATCGTGGAGCCCAGCAGGTCGAAGCTGCGGGGGCCGGGAGCGGCCACTGCCCTCCAGTCTGGGCAACGGAGTGAGACTCCGACTCAAAAAAAAAGGAAAACCAAAAACCCTCCCGGGGAGGGTGGCCCGTACCCCCTCCCTAGCCGGTGCCTGTGGAGGTCATCACCAGACAATCACAGCAAAAGCCACTCAGGTAACTCAGACAGCCGGGGGTCCCCACACCCAGGACGGGGCTTCCGTTGGCCCCTTGTGGAGACAGCACAGACAGGCAGGAGGGCGTGAGTCTACACCCCAGCCACACTCACCTCCGAGTTGACGTGGTCGTCGGGGTTGATGCCGGCATACTGCAGGAAACACACGGGTCAGTGCCACCGCCCAGAGCGCTCTGCATGGCCCTGTCCATCACCCTCCCGGGGAGGGACGGTGTCCCCTGCCCGCGTCTACAGGGGTCCCACCCTCCCCCGGCCTCCAGGCTGTTCCCCTCAGGGCAGCCTCTGCCCAAGTTTGCGGTGACGTACAGCCACCTTCGTGGTGCCTCACCGTGGCTGGCCTCGCCCTGGGTGCGGACCCCGTGTCACCCGGCCGTGGAGTCTTGCTTTACAGAGGAGGAGACCGAGAACCAGAGAGGGCTGGTGGCTTGCCCGAGGTCACACGGCCAGCAGGCAGCAGGGCGGAGACTTGGACCAGGGTCGTGGGCTCCGGGTTCGGCTCTGAGCCTCTGGAGAGGCTGCCATACCGGTGAGGAGGAGGCTGGGGTCTGTGTCACCCTCCAGGACGTCCCGACACCCGCCGCAGGGAGTGCAGCCCCCGGTTACCAAGGCGGGGCCCAGGGTCAGGCCCGTGCAGGGGCCGCGTGTCTCTGGGCAGGTGCCACCACCATGCGCTGAATCTGGGCTCATGCCAAGCTTGAGCTGCATGGGCGCGACACGCCGTCACTTAATGATTGGTGACAATAAATCATACTCTGTATTCATAGCATGTATAAGTAGTTAAAAGTACTCTATATTTATAAGCAAAATAAAATTGTTATTATCAGTAATTACTGTCCAAATAAATTTTGAGGCGGGCGTGGTGGCTCACGCCTGCAATCCCAGCACTTTGGGAAGCTGAGGTGAGAGGTTTGCCTGAGCCTGCGGGTTCAAAACCAGCCTGGGCAACATGGTGAGACCTCATCTGTGCCATCAATTAAAAAATTAGCCGGGTGTGGTGGCGTGTGCCTGTAGTTCCAGCTATTTGGAAGGCTGAGG
>NW_007079918.1:3760-16212 GCF_000164805.1 Carlito syrichta | reverse complement strand
GCCGGGCGCAGCGGGCGCGGGCAGGCCGGGCTGCGGGTACACGCCGAAGCCGTCGCCGCAGTACAGAGCCATGGCGGCGGCCGCGGCGCGGGGCGAGCAGGGCTGGCCGGGCCGCCCGGGCGCGAGCATCCCCCGGGCCGACCCGCGGCTGCACCTCGGCCTCGCGCGGCGCCGCCAGATTTCTTTTCTGAACCCCAGCCTCACCTCCTGGCTGCTTAGAGGACATGTCTATCTGAATATCCCAAAACACTTCAAACCTGACATGGTCGAACTGATCACATGGCCTTCTCCCTCTGCACACCTGCACCCCCTTCAATGTCTCCTAAATTAGTCAATCTGCCACCACCTACCCAGACACCCCAGTCAGAAACCTCGAATTCCTGTCTCCTCTTTCTTCACATGCCAATTTACACAACGCTGTCGTGCTGATTTTACTTCTAGGATCTACCACTTTTCTCCATCTCCCCCGACATGACAGACACACCACAAGCATCTCTCCTAGTAAGTAGAAGCTTCTCATTGGTCTCTTTGTCTCCAGCATAGCACTCCTGATCCATTCTCCAAGGAACAGTGGGAAAAGCATTTCCAAAATGCAAATGTGACCAAGTCAGTTCATTGCTTCCATCTCTGATGAATTTCTCTGCCCTTCAGAAAAAAGTAGACGCCACTCCACATTCCTGCCCAGCCAAGTTTCTTACCTTTTTTTTTTTTTTTTTTTATTGAGTCAGGGTCTTGTTCTGTTACTCAGGATGGAGCGCAGTAGCACAATCACAGCTCACTGCAGCCTCCAGGGCTCAAAGAATCCTCCTACCTCAGTCTACCAAGCAGCTGGGACTACAGGTGCATGCCACCATGCTCGGCTGACTTCTTAATTTTTTGCAGAGTTGAGGTCTCACTATATTGTCTCCTGGGCTCACGCAACCCTCCTGCCTCAGCCTCTGAAAGTGCTGAGATTCTAGGCATGAGCCACTGCGCCCAGACCTTAGCTGAATTTCTTTCTTTTCACTGAGCATTTGAACTCACTGTTCTTTGTGCCATGCTTCCTCACTAACTGATCCTCACTCGTACTCCAGATCTTCATGTAGAATCATTTCCCTCAGGAAGTCTCCCTTGCCCCTTCTGACTAAATATGCTTCCACAGAACCCAGTGCTGCCCTATCACAACATTCCAGAATTGTTTGTTTACTCTTTCTAAACAATAATCGGCACCCGAAGCTCAGTGGGAACACAACAAATACCTACTGAATAAATGAATGAATATTGAATGAGTTGACCCACAAGATAGCTGTGAGCTTTAGTCCTAGACTAGTCCTAGTGCTTGTTACCCAATTTTTTTTAAGTTAGGAAGATTTTATATCTTGTCAGAAGGATTTTTTGACCACAGAATAGCATGACATTTAGTATTTTATTAAGGGCACCACCAGCTGAGAAAGTCAACACACACACACTGCTCCTGCAAAAAAATAGAAAATAAAACAAACTGAAATCCTTACACAGCTACATGTGCATAAGGGTACTCTTAAGAAAACAGACCTCGCCGGGCTCAGTGGTACAGCCTGTAAACCCAGCACTTTGGGAGGTTGAGGTGAGTGGATTGCCTGAGCCCGCGGGTTCAAGACCCGCCCGGGCAACTTGGCGAGACCTCGTCTCTACGATAAATCAAAAATTAGCCAGGCGTGGTAGTGCGCACCTGTAGTTCCAGCTACTTGGAAGGCTTAGGTGGAAGGATCGCCAGAACCCAGCAGGTCGAGGCTGCGATGGCTGGGAGCGTGCCACTGCACTCCATTCTGGGCAACAGAGTGAGACCACAACTCAAAAAAAAAAAAAAGAAAACAGACCTAGCCGGGCATGGTAGCTCACGCCTGTAATTCCAGCACTTTGGGAGGCAGAGGCAGAAGGATTGCCTGAGCCCAGGGGGTCAAGACCAGCCTGGGCAAATTGGTGAAACCTCATCTCTACAATAAACTAAAAAAGTAGCCAGGTGTGGTGATGCACACCTGTGATTCCAGCTACTTAGAAGGCTGAGGTGTAAGAATTGCCTAAGCCCAGAGGGCTGAGGCTACAGTGGCTGTGAGCATGCCACTGCACTCCAGCTTGGGTAAGAGTGAGATTCCAACTCAAAAAAAAAAATAAGATAACAGACCTAGCTAATACAGTTGCTCTGCTTTTCCAAAGCTAATGCCTTCCTTCCAGAACTGCCTGCTCAGCTCAGCATGCATCTGAGTGGTAGCCAGAGGCCAGTGAGGAGAGCTAAGATTCAGCTCCAGGAAGGGTTAAACACTGTCCTGCCTCCAAGATGCTGTCAGGTGACTTCCTCAGTCTCAAGGTCTATAATCAGAACTTAGACTCAGAGTGGTGCCTTCCAGGAGCTGTCTTGCCAGTCTTAGCCTTTCCAAGGGCTCTTGGATACTGATCCTTTTTTTTTTTTATTTTTTATTTTTTTACCAGGAGTGGGAAAGCACACTTAGAGAACTCATGCCTGTGTCAAATGTGGCAGAGAAACAGCAAAACATGGAAAGCCCAGCCGCCGCAGATCAGGCCCAACCTGTCAACATACTCTGTAGGAGTGGAAGAGCTCAATAGCACGGAGCACATCAAACTTCCTGGCCATGAGGAACTTGACAGCCACATTCCAAGAGAGTGGGGAAACGTTGTACTGAACAGTCCATTTGTTAATCTCTTCGAGAAATTGCTTGGTGGCCTGTTAGACAAATAAAGTAAAAATAATTAGTAAGAAGAAAACATATTTTCCATTGCTTTGCTAGACTCGGGTGTGGCCAAGTACTCTTTAAGCTATGGTTGTCACCATGCTTCCTGGCTTTGGCCCCCTCCCCTACTTTGGGGAGGTGAATCTTCTCTCTAATTTACTTTTAAATAAACTATATTTTCTAATCTAAAGATAAAAAGAGAGGCTGGGCGCGGTGGCTCAAGCCTGTAATCCCAGCACTGTGGGAGGCAGAGGTGAGGGGATTGCCTGAGCCCATAGGTTTGAGAACAGCCTGGGCAATTTGGCAAAAACTCTTCTCTACAATAAATAAAAAAAAAAATTTGCTGGGCGTGGCAGCATGCACCTATAGTTCTGGCTACTTGGGAGGCTGAGGCAGAAGGATCGCCTGAGCCCAGCAGGTCAACACTGGAGTGGCCATGAGCGTGCCACTGCACTCCAGCCTGGGTGATGGGCTGAAACTCCAACTCAAAAAAAACCCCAAAAAACCAATACGGAACCAAAAAACAAAAAAGCAGGCAAAAACTAGCATCCTTTCTCTAAGCCGAAAAATGGTAGAAGCAGGCCAAAACCAGAAACTGTCAAAATTCATATAACTCAATGAGGTCAGAAGATGCAGCCAGGTTCAGAGAGCAGAACTTGCCCGGGGGACACATGAAGAAGTCACCAGGGGGCGACCAGGGCTCCCAAACAGATGCAAAACACTGACTCCAAAGGAATACACAGCAGAACTTTGTTTTGTTTTTGTTCTAAGGGGGGAAAAGGTGGCTGGGCCCACCTAAGGAGTCTCGCCTGACATTCAGCATGGTATAGCAGTCTCTGCTGCAGTCTTGGCCCCGCAAGCCAACCGGACACAGAAAACACTCGGAAAATGACTCTGGCTTTGGAATGAGCATAGCTATTAATACTTGTGAGCAGCAAAACAATCAGGAAGAACTGACTGACGCACAAGGCCTTGCTCTGTGCTGACAGACCTCTTGTCATGATCTGCACAGCAGTCCACATGCTGACACGGTACCCAGAAAGAGTCATTCACAGCCCCTCTGGGGAGCGGGTGGAGGAGGGGTGGGAAATGTTCAGCTTCACTGTCTGGTCCAAGCTGGCAAGATGCCTGTTTCTAGAACTGAGCCTATCTCCCGACTCCTCACGTTCCTTTATGCCCTCTCATCCTATTTCTCCCTTTCAAAAAGTGTAACCAATTTCCTCTCTAGTCAAATGACCCTCTGTTTCTTCATTTCAGAATGACTTAAACTGAGATTTCTTGCACGCATTCTGAACCGCTAAAAGCTTCATGGTTGGCTATTCTGTCCTTTCCATCCCGGAAACTTTGCTTAGCTACTGATCCACAATATGATCAACCTGATGAGAATTCTGAATGTTAACCACCCTCCAATCCATGGTTAAGATGTATTTATTCATATTCAGTAAGCACTTAGTATTTGTTAAGCTAATTCCTGTGCTAAGAAGTACAAGGAATACGAAAACGAGACTTGCTTCAAAATGGATAAGACCCACTTACCATATGACCATGGACGAGGGAATTCTCTCTTCACTAATTTTTCAGCAGAAAAATAAGGGGAGAAAGGGCAGCAGCAATGACCTACTTAGAGTCTTGGCAACAAGTTTCACCTCGTAAGTACAATCCAAATCGCTACATGCTGTTCAAACAACTAGCAAACTCGAATCCCAGGAGTCAGCAATACCTCAAAACAGAGCACTCATCCATCCCCCAATTTCTAGGAAAAGACAAAGGCACTTCATGAACCAGGGAGAAGTAGGACTGGCTGAGGCTGCACCTGAGCTTGAGAACCTTCCAACTGAGGCAACGCTGCTCGCACCACTGGAAAAGGGGATAGACAGCCAGCAGAGCAATCGGAAGGGTGTATGCCGAGTCAAGGAACAGAGTCAAAGAAAAGCCTGCAGAAGATCACCTGGCCAGCAAGGCCAGACCCAGAAACGAGTCCCAGAGACGACAACAGGGCAGCCTCAGAACGCGTCCCCAGAAAACAGTCTGGGTCATCACTGCGGAGTGAGTAGTCAGCATCAGAATGAGGAAAGTTGGAGAGGAAGTGAGCACGGAGATCCCAAAACCAAACTCCCCCATCAGAAGGGCCGACTGCAGATGGCAGTTGTTTCTGTACTAACAAGTTGTCTTTTTAAATTCACTTCTCTGATGGGTTTTTCTGCTGTTGCTCGTAGAATAAAACACCAGAACAATAATACAACATGCTTTTCCGGCTACTTAGCGGGAAATGCAATTTCTAATAATAACAGATAAATAGATGCACAAGTAGGAGGCGGAATCTAAATGACCAGGAGGTGATATGATCTCATCATATTTCCATTTGTCAAGACGTTTCCCTTTTCATAAATAAGCCATGCCCTACTAAGAGAAAGGCACGCGGGCTTCACACACTTTCTTCAAAGTCCATCTTGCCCTCCTTTTTTCTAAACTCAATCCTTCCAAGGTTTTTAATGTCCTGGAGCTCCCGAGAGCCATTGCCTTGAGCTGACCTCTGGTCCCCCTGCTGGTCAGGATGTTATTCTTGGCTTTAAGCACGGGAACAACTCCTCCTGGTTTGGTCTGATGGGGCCTTGCATGTAGAGAGTCCAGTGTACTGTAAACAGAGTTATGATATTTACAGACACAGACACACACACACCACCTTCTCTGTTCAGCCTCAGAGTCAACCTCCTGCACCCCACTCCTCTGGCGGAAGAGATGGTCCCCTGTAAAGAGTCAGAAATGACAGTCTCTTCTTCACCAGCCTTCCTCCAGTTAATCAGATTTCTCTCTCTGTTTACACATGAACTCAGCATAACCTCTGTGTGCAGACTAATCTGGGGTCTCACTGGTTCCCGTAACTTTCATGAGCAACACACTCTTCAGAAGGGATCACTGAAATTTTTGAAATTAATATCCAGTATATTTCCTGGTGAAAGAATGAATGGGCCAGAAGATGAATCACAACTTAGAAAACATTTCAACTCAAAGTCAGTGGTTTGAATCTGTCCAGGGTTTTGAGTGACCACAAGTTGTTAATACCTGGTAGCTAAGGAATGGCCACGGTTCACACAGCTTTGGTCTTCCTTTGGGAAAAGGTCTGAACTGATGTACAGAAAAACTAACATGACTATTTGCAGCCCTTCTCAACCAGCTTTTCAGGGAAGGGTAAAAATGTGTTCATAGTCAAAAGTCTTACTGGAATTACATACTTTTCCCACAATCATGTTTAAATGAATAAAAACAATGATCTCAACTCTGGCCGAGATCACTGCTAAAAAACAGCTGAGAAAGCTGTCAATGAAGCAGGGTACACCATGGAACCATTCACTGTGTGGAAATGATGGCATTGGTGAAATAAAACCAGCATCATGTGGGCTTCATGTTCATGTTACATCAAACTCCCAAAAGCAGCTACAGTTTGGAGATGAGCTTTAGGCAGGGGGCAGTCACCCAAAAGATCAAGAAGAATGTGCTGGTTGGTGCTCTCAGTTCCATATGCAGGACCTTAAATTCT
Organism: Carlito syrichta; assembly: GCF_000164805.1. NCBI lineage: Eukaryota > Metazoa > Chordata > Mammalia > Primates > Tarsiidae > Carlito > Carlito syrichta. Next base: position 9,966 of record NW_007079918.1, on the reverse strand, counting down.
GCAAGACAACCTGGGACCTAGAAGAAACCTGCTCTTGGGAGAGCAGAAAACTGTTGCCTCCTGAAACAGCAGCCACCTAGTTGCCAAGGAGTAAGTCTGATGTGGGTTTCGGAGTCCAGAAAAGCCAATCCATCTTTTAACTCACTGCTGTGTTATTTGGGCAACCTCCCTAAGCCTCCATTTCCTCCTCATTTGGAAAGTTAAGGCTTGAATGGGACAGCAAATGGAAGAGCATGTGGGAGTCTCCGAGTGGATGAATGGATGGGGACAGTCATTCTCTCCTTCTACTGCCGTTGATTCACACTAAAACTTCTTACAACAGAGATAGGATCTTAGAGTCATGTGACCTTTTGCTTCCCTTCAACTTCTATCAATTCAATACCCTAATCCACTTTATCCAAAAGATCAAATTTAAATAAGAAACAGCTGCCGGGCACCATGGCTACACCTGTAGTATCAGTACTTTGGGAGGCTGAGGCAAGAGGACTGCCTGAACCCAGGGGCTGGAGACCAGCCTGGGCAACTTGGCAAGACCTCATCTCTACAAGAAATAAAAAAATTAGCCAGGTGTGGTGTGCACCTGTAGTTCCAGCTACTTGGGAGTCTGAGGGGTAAGGATTGCCTGAGCCCAGCTGGTCGAGGCTGCCGTGTTCGTGAGCAGGGCACTGCACTCCAGCCTGAGCAACAGAGTAAGATAACAACTCCCCCCACCTCCCAAAAATTTAGAAACCTTTCATATGTGTTCATCTGAAAGAAAAAGCAGTCTCTGAAGGAGCAATTCTTGTTTGGGGCTCTGTGGCAAAGAAGTGTTTAGACCTCAGCTCCATCTCAGCCTTCCTGACTCCCCTGCAGTTCCAGGGCCTCCCGCAGCCATCCCTAGCACAAGTTCTTCTAAAGAGCGTCGGGCTGACTTAGGATACTTCTCATTACAATAAGGAAATGACTTTTTGTGCAGGACAAATTCCCAGGCAAAGGATGCAGTCAGTCATCCTACAGTGAGCACCTAAATAAGGGAAGTGGTTGAATATAAGATACAAGATCTGACTTTCACCAAACTTGAAGTGACCTCTGTATTTCACCATATACACTGTTCCCTCGTGCCTTTGGCCTGCCCCGCAAGTCTGCTTCCCTTCATCCCAGTCCTGTCTATGAACCCCTTCAGACCGACTGATCTCCTAGGAGACAGAATCTGAGCTTGCTATGAGGCAGCAAGGGGATTTGTTGACTTTCCAACCTAAAACTACACTTTCTTTTTCTTGAGTTGGGTTCTCATTCTATCGCCCGGGCTGGAGTGCACTGGCACACGCTCACAGCCACTGGAGTCTCAACCTGATGGACTCAGGCGGTCCTTCTGTCTTAGCCTTTCAAGTAGCTAGAATTATAGGCACGCACCACCATGCCCACCTAATTTTATTTATTATAGAGACGAGATCTCGCCAAGTTGCCCAGGCTGGTTCAAACCCCTGAGCTCAGGCAATCCTCTCACCTCTGCCTCCCAAAGAAATTAGTTTTGTTGCTGTGCCAAACATGAAAATAAACCTAATCTCTTTGAATCAATATTTACGGGTTTACCTCAAATATTTTCATTTCATCAGGAAGATACTGCCTTTTCCTAAAATGTGATTTTAAAAGAGGTGATGCTTTCTTTAAAAGAAGTCTTGCGCCATTTGGGAGGGGAAAAGTTTTAAATAAATTTTATGATTTTATCACATTATGAAACAACATAATAATAAAAGAAATCAGCCGGGCTCGGTGGTTCAGCCTGTAATCCTGCACCTTGGGAAGCTGAGGTGAGTGGATTGCCTGAGCTCACGGGTTCGAGACCCGCCTGGGCAACTTGGCGAAACCTCATCTCTACAATAAATAAAAAATTAGCCGGGCGTGGTAGTGCGCGCCTCTCGTTCCAGCTGCTTGGAAGGTTGAGGCGGCAGGATCGCTGGCGCCCAGCAGGTCGAAGCTGCAGTGGCCGGTGGCAGCCACTGCACTCCAGTTTGGGCGACAGAGTGAGACTCCAACTCAAAAAAATAAATAAGCCGGGCTCGGTGGCTCAGCCTGTAATCCCATGCCTTTGGGAGGCTGAGGTGAGTAGATTGCCTGAGCCCGTGGGTTCGAGACCCGCCTGCGCAGCGAGACCTTATCTCCACAATAAATCAAAAAATGAGCCGGGTATAGTAGCGCATGCCTATAATTCCGGCTACTCAGAAGGCTGAGGTGGAAGGATCACCAGAGCCCAGCAGGTCGAGGCTGTGGTGGCCAGGAGCGGCCACTGCACTCCAGTCTGGGTGACAGAGTGAGACTCCAACTCAAAAAATAAATAAATAAATAAATAAATAAATAAATTATTTGGGCATGGTGGCACATGCCTAAAGCCGAACCTACTCGGGAGGCTAAGGTGGGAAGATGCTTGAGCCTAGAAGTTCAAGGCTACAGGGAGCTGTGATCACACCACTGCACTCCAGCCAGGGCAACAGAGCAAGACCCTGTCTCATTTAAAAAAAAAAAAAAGGATAGAGAAAGAAAGGAAAGAAGGGAGGGAGGGAAAAACTATAAGAATTGGAACATATCTCCCTTAAAAAACAAACAAACAAACAAAAACAAAAAAACAGCCAGGTGTGGTGACTCATGCCTATAATCCCAGCACTTTGGGAGGCAGAGGTGAGAGGATTGCTTGAGACTAACCTTGGCAACCTGGCAAGACCTCATCTCTACAGTAAATCAAAAAATTCGCTGGACATGGTGGCACACGTGTGTTTCCAGCTACTTAGAAGCTAAGGCAGAAGGAAGGATCACCTGAGCCCAGCAGGTTGAGGCTATGGTGGCGGTGAGCATACTACTGCACTCCAGCCTGAGTAACAGACTGAGACTCCAACTCAAAAAAAAAAAAGTTTGCCAGGTGCCGTGGCGTAGGCCTATAATCCCAGCAACTCAAGAGGCTGAGGTGGGAGGATCACTTGAGCTCAGGAATTCAAGATCAGCCTGGATAACATAGCAAAACCCTATATACAAAAAAAAAATTTTTTTTTTAATTAGCAAAGGGGACTGGAAGGATAACTTAATCCCAGTAGTTCTCGACCTGCTGGGCTCAGGTGATCCTTCTGCCTTAGCCTTCCAAGTAGCTTGAGCCACAGGCATGTACCACCATGCCTGGCTAATTTTTTATTTATTGCAGAGACAAGATCTCATCATGTTGCCCTGGCTAGTCTCGAACCCCTGGGCTCAGGCAATCCTCTCGCCTCAGCTCTCAAAGTGCTGGGATTACAGGCATGAGCCACGGCACCCAGTTATAGCTATGATTACACCACTGCAATCCAACCCGAGTAACAGGGAAAGCCCCCATCTCTTTAACAAAAGAAGAAAAAAATAAATAAATAACAGGCTCAGAATGGTGCCACTGGGGACTACAGTTAAGGGGGAATAATGGGGAGTTATTGTTTAATGGATACAGAGTTTCTTTTTTTTCCTGAGTCAGAGTTACTCTGTCGCCCAGGCTGGAGTACAGTGGCACGCTCATGGCCACTGCAGCCTTGACCTGCTGGGCTCTAGTGGTTCTTCTGCCTCAGCCTTCCAAGTGGTTGGAACTACAGGCGTGCGCCACCATGCCCGGCAATTTTTTTATTTATTGTACAGACGAGGTCTCGCCAAGTTGTCCAGTCTGGTCTCAAACCCCAGGGTTCAGGCAATCCTCTTGCCTAGGCCTCCCAAAGTGTTGGAATTAGAGGCATGAGACACTGCGTCTGGCTTGGGTTTTTATTATGTTGGTTTTTTTTTTTTTTTTTAGTCGAGCTTCACTTTGCCACCCAGGCTGGAGAGCAGTGGCACGCTCAAGGCCACCGTAGCCTTGATCTGCTGGGTTCAGGTGATCCTTCCATCTCAGTCTCCCAAGTAGCTGAAATTACAGGTGTGTTCCACCATGCAAGGCTAATCTTTTTATTTATTGTAGAGACGAGGTCTTACCAAGTTGCCCAAGCTGATCTTGAACCCCTGGATTTAATGAATGCATTTAACATCACTAAATCTACACTTTATTTTTGTTTTGTTTTTTGTTTGTTTGTTTTTTGAGTTGGAGTCTCACTCTGTCGCCTAGACTGGAGTGCAGTGGCCGCTCCCGGTCACTGCAGCCTCCACCTGCTGGGTTCTGGCGATCCTTCTGCCTCAGTCCTCCAAGTAGCTGGAACTACAGGCGTGCGCTACCATGCCTGGCTAATTTTTTGATTTATTGTAGAGTTGAGTTCACCAGGTTGCCCAGGCAGGTCTCGAACCCGCGGGCTCAGGCAATCCACTCACCTCAGCCTCCGAAAGCATGGGATTACAGGCTGAGCCACCGAGCCCGGCTTACACTTTATTTTTGTAAAACATCGTATCAAAAACCTATTTCTCGGTTGGGCATGGTGGCTCAGCCTGTAATCCCAGTACTTTGGGAGGCCGAAGCAAGAAGACTGTCTGAACCCGGGGTTCAAAACCAGCCTGGGCAACTTGGTGAGACCTCATCTCTACAATAAATCACAAAAATTAGCTGGGCGTGGTGGCCTGCTTCTGTAGCTCCAGCTACTTGGAAGCCTTGAGGCAAAAAGATCTCCTAAGCCCAGCAGGTAGAGGCTGCAGGGGCCATGAGCATGCCACTGCACTCCAACCTGGGCAATAGAGTGAGACTCCAACTAAAACAAAAACAAAAACAAAAAACTATTGTTCTGCTACATTTTTTCACTTTTCTCCCAAGAAATAAAATGTTAAAATATACCTGAATTTTGGCCAGACACAGTGGCTCACACCTATAATCCTAGCACTTTGGGAGGCTGAGGTGAGAGGATTGCCTGAGCCCACAGGCTCAAGACCAGCTTGGGTTATTGCACTCCAGCCTGGGTGACAGAATGAGACTCCAACTCAAAAAATAAATAAAAAAATACCTGAATTTCAAATAAAATCCAAATCAGTAAACCTCTACTAATATTACTTAAATTACACTATCATCACTACTGTCACTAAAAGGGACTTTCTAAAAATGAAAAAACAAAACAAAACACCCTTCCAATAGGCATGAAAATTCCTTTTTTTAGGCATGAAAATTTCTAACCAAAAACATATGTTGAAAATTAAAACCAGATCTGTGAAGTCATTTCCAACTGTAAATGGTTATTATTTTAAAGGCAATAACTGACTTTTTCATTTCTTTAAAAGAGAGAAATACCATAATTTTTTAAATGAAAAAAAAAAAAAGCAGAAAAACAAACATACAGCCCCAGGTGTGGCACATTCCTATAGCCTGTTACTCAGGAGGCTGAGGCAGGAGGATTGCTTGCACTCAGGAGGTCTTGTTCAGCCTGGGCAACAACTGGGAGACCCCACCTCTTAAAATACATAAATAAGCAAACAACATAGATGACTGATGATCCCTTAACCAAGTAAAGAATTTTGTTAACATTTCAGTAATTTATCGTTTGCATTCCTTGTCTACCTCCAGCTGCAGTCAGTTCCCGGAATATTCTTACAGCAGCTGAAAAATACTAAGAAGAAAGCAGAGGTAGTGCTTGCAATTGGACCTGTTTCATGTCATTTTCTTTAAGTATTCATAAGACGCTTCAGTCTCGTTGACTGTACTTCCACTTCTTTCCTTGTCCCCTGTTGAATCTACCTCCAAGGACCAAACTTTTTTTAAAAGATAGTTCACTGGCCCGGCCCGGTGGCTCATGCCTGTAATCCCAGAACTTTGGGACACAGAGGCAGGAGGATTGCCTTTGTCCAGGGGTTAGAGACCAGCATGGACAACTTTGTGAGACATGTCTCTACAATAAATCAAAAAATTAGTCAGGTGTGGTGGTGTGCACCTGTAGTTACAGCTACTTGAAAGGTAGGCCAGAAGGATCACCTGAGCCAAGCAGATTGAGGCTGCTGTAGCCATAAGCATGCCACTGCACTCCAATAAAAAAAAAAAAAAAAGTTCACTTTTTTTAAATTTCTGATGCATTCCTTCAAAAAGGCAGAGAAACTATGGGACACCATAATGTTCCTAAATTTTTTTAATGATACCTTGTGCAGGCCTTAGCTATAAGAAATTCTATACTTCACACTTCTTAATAAATAAAACATTACCATCCAGGCTCGGTGGCTCAGCCTGTAATCCCAGCATTTTGGGAGGTTGAGGTGAGTGGATTGCATGAGCCCGCGGGTTCGAGACCCACCTGGGCAGCTTGGCGAGACCTCATCTCTAC
>NW_007079918.1:0-3568 GCF_000164805.1 Carlito syrichta | reverse complement strand
CACTCCAGTCTGGGTAACAGAGTGAGACTCCAACTCAAAAAAAAAAAAATTACCTACAATTCAGAAGCTCACAAATGGGTAAACATCTCTAACTTCCAGTGGTTATTCAATTAATTCTTCTCTATTCTAAATACCAAGTTCCTTCAGAAAGAAGAGAGTGAACATTATTTGTTTACAAAAGATAAATCATTACTAGGACTACTATCAGCAATCTGGATAATGGTATTTTGGGAACTCAGAACCAAATGCTTATAACAACATAGCATAGAATTGTTCATGCTGATATAAAAAAAAATTATTTTTTAAAAGTTAATCCATACCATCAGCCTTTTTACCCTAGTATTCATGTATTGCAAAATAGAAAATCCTTCTCTCGTCTGGACATGACAACTCACACCTGTAATCCCAGCACTTTGGGAGGCCCAGGCAAGAGGATTGCTTGAGCTCAGGGGTTCAATGAGTGAAAAAGGAGGTTCCTGTAGAAACCTAGAATAAACTTAGTTTAGCATAGCCTTTTGGACTCAGCATAGCCATTTCTGCTTAGACTTTAGCCCTGACACAGGTTACTGCAGGCCAAGTGGCAGCCTACCCCACCCCCTCAGCAAATCTTCCTCACAAGCACAAAGACAGAGCCATAGAAATGATAACAGACCACTTTTGATCATGGAGTTGTGGATTACAAACGTCAGACAAAGTCTCTTACAGGAAAACCCCCTACCCTTGTCTCCTCCCATCTAGCCCACAACCAGGGGGCATGAGATGCTAATGTCTGGTGACCTCAAGACCTAAGACTCATGTGACTACAATCAACATTAAAGACCCAGCCCTGAACACTCTTCTAGGCCAAAATCCCCCTAGCCTAAAGGCCCTTAAATATACCCATTTTGTGGCCCTTTGAGGCCACACTTGCCTGAGGGTCAGCCCTTTCCATTCTGTGAAAGGTGAATAATAAACTTTCCTTCTTTCTACTTTCTTCCTTCTTGCAGTCTTGCATTCTTCTCGCAGCCTTGGCACCGGTCCATTTCCCCTCAGTGGACTCTTTCAATGAGCCTGGGCAACGTAGCAAGGCCTCATCTCTACCAAAAAAATAAAAAATTTTAGCCGGGCATGGTAACATGCATGTGTAATCCCAGCTACTTGGGAGGCTGAGATGGGGTGCGCCCAGGAGATCGAGGCTGCAATGAGACATGGTGGCACTCCAGCCTGAGCGACAGAGATGCTGACTCAAAAAAAAAAAAAAGAAAGAAAGAAAAGAAAGGAAAATCTCTCCTTCACCCATTAAAACTTCAAACTTAAAAGCCCTACAAATCCCATGAGAAATGCTAAGGTCAAATAACCAAGAAGAAAGGCCTAACACCCCCTCTCCCGATGAAACCAAATAGGTGGTTCTGAAGCCATGGGACTCTTCCATCTATTACACTGTGCAAGAACCAAGGAAGAAAATAACTGTTAAAGGATTAACATCAAACTGCGAACAGAACAACAGGAAGCCAGGGCTGACCAAGTGAAGCTTCCCGTCTGAGTCCAAAGCTTCAGGCAACACCCAAGGGCTGGAGTTAATTGAGCTATTCAACTTAAAAAGCTCCTCAGTGAGAATGACTTCCGACCTACGGAAGCACAGGGCTAAGGTTTATCAGCACTCCACCAGTCGCCTGTGACAGCCCCAGCCCAGGAATAGCCTGTCTCCAATACCTGACTCGCAGAAAATGTGCTCTTTCTTTCGAAATGCTATTTCTGTCTCCCTTGGCTCACGGTTACTTTCTATACATGAGACAGCTTTAGTCACACATTAAAGAACGAAATTCAATCCCTTCATTGTTAGAACAAGACTTTGTCCCTCCCAGCTCCCACAGGCCAAAGAGTGTGGACCTACAAGAAATAACAACAGGCAACCATTTGTGAAGCCTTGAAGACACGCCAAAGAAGGAACTGTACACACATCACACTCAACAGCCCTGACAAGCTAGGGATTACTAACCACATGGAGAAATCAAAGTCTCACTGAGACTAAGCAAGCTGTCCACAGCCACTCAATTCATAACAAACGACAGCGCTGAAGTTTTGAGGCTTGAATCTAAGTCTTCAAATCCTTATAGTCTTTTCCACTCCAGGAAGTGGCCTTGAGAAAGACAAGACACATATTATTCATCTTATTAGGTAATATACACATTATGTGTTTGTTTGTACACAAAATTACTCTTGAAAGATACACAAGAAACTGGAGGCTGGGTACAGTGACTCACGCCTATGATCCTAGCACTTTGGGAGGCTAAGGTGGAGGACTGCTTGAGCCCAGGAGTTTGAGACCAGTTTGGACAACACAGTGAGACCTCATCTCTACAAAAAAAATTTTTTTTTTTAGTTGGAGTCTCACTCTGTCACCCAGACTAGAGTGCAGTGGAGTTCAGCAGGTCAAGGTTGCAGTGGCCGTAAGCGTGCCACTATACTCCAGCCTGGGTGATAGAGTGAGATTCCAAGTCAAAAAACAAGAAATAAAAGGAAGAAACTGGGTAGCATCAGCTGTCTCAGAGGAGGAGCAGATGTCTGGAAGACATGGTGACAATATTATTTTCCATATTCCCTTTTGTCCCTCTTTAAATTTGAATAATATTAACTATGTTGTCAACTCAAAAAATAAGCACATATACTAAAATATATGTAACAGGAATTCCTGAACATCATATTTTAAAAATATATATATATAGATAGATGGATATCTATATATATGTATCTTTTTTTTTTGAGTCTGAATCTCACTCTGTCACCCAAGCCTGGAGTACAGTGTCACGCTCACAGACACCCCAGCCTCCACCTGCTGAGCTCAGGCAATCCTGCCTCAGCCTTCCAAGTAGCTGGAACTAGACACGTGCCACCACACTCGGCTAATTTTTTAATTTATTGTAGAGACGAGGTCTTGCCATGTTGGTCTTGAACCTGTAATCTCAGGAAATCCTCTCGCTTCCGCCTCCCAAAGTGCTAGGATTACAGGGGTGAGCCACCGCGCCCAGCTACAAAGTATTTTGAGCTGTGCCACTAAATGGTTATTTTCATTTCAGGACTGAAAGAAATGAGTTAGGGAGCTCTAACAAGGGGAAACTCTACCAAGGGGAAAAGGATTACAGCCCCAGACAGGGATGCTCCAGGGCACTGCAGAAATTGTGCCACGCTCCCTCTCCTGCTGGAGACATTTGCCAATAGCACATTTATGTAAACACAAGCCGCCATCTCTCCTCTCAGGCTTAAAAACCACTCAACAGGCAAAAGTTATCAAGGAGGATGAAGAACTAGAGAAAACAGAGGAAATAAATAAGAAAAGAAGGAAGTCAACAACTCTAACTTGTCATAGGAGAAAATTCATGTCAAGAGGTTTAAAGGCAGACGATAACACAGAAGAGAAACAGAAAAAAACAAAACTCTGGAGAGTAAACAGGAAACTGCTCACCCATCAACAAGAGCAAAATCAGCCGGGCTTGGTGGCTCAGCCTGTAATCCCGCGCCTTTGGGAGGTTGAGGTGAGTGGATTACCTGAGCCCACAGGTTCGAGACCCACCTGGGCAGCGAGACCTCA
>NW_007079917.1:0-795 GCF_000164805.1 Carlito syrichta | reverse complement strand
GGGTGCTGCTGGGCCTGAATGACCCAGAGGACTCTGGTGACACCTGCTGGCTGGTGCTTGGGCCCAGGCAAGGTGGTCCTGTCTGTTGGTGACCCCTGAGCTCTGAGAGCTCAGGGAGCCTAAGTGGGGGCCTGAGGAATTGAGGGGGCTGTACCGCCACCCCCCATAATTGGCAGCCGAGCACAGACTGTCTGTGTCAGACCAGCTTTGTTCCAAAAAGTGTCTGAGGTGATCGCCAAACATCTTGTTATAGATTGGTAAATCATCAGTGAAAACTCACAATCAGGGAAAGCATAAATTAGGATAGAAAGCCAGCTGTGACCAACCCCCAGGCCCATCGGACAGAACCTTTCATGAAGAGACATGCTCCAGTCTCGGGTGAGATGCAGACATCCCCTCCAAGAATCAGACCTTTCAGTGAGGGCCTCCAGGATACTCAGGCCATGTCCCGAGCTAGCTGTGCTGACTGCCCTGCAAACCTAAATCTGCCCCACCACCCTGCCCTTCTCCCACCCCAAACCCCAGCCTCCTGCTCTCACCCCACACCCCCCTTGCCAAGATCTGGGCTGTCATATTACACACACACACACTCACACACTCTGCTATTATGCACTCACACACGTACACACACTGCTATGCACACCCACACGTGCACTCCTATACACACATACTGTGCTCCTGTGCACTCTCGTACTCATACATATGTACACATGCACCTATGCACACTCATACACACATGTACTCCTGTACACTCACATACATGCACATCCACCTATACATGCATGCATTCCTATC
>NW_007079916.1:7854-8450 GCF_000164805.1 Carlito syrichta | reverse complement strand
CGCCAGCCCTGCCCTCCCTCCTGTCCCCGCCCCTGCCTGGCCCTGCCCTTCCGGCCGTGGCGTCTCCTCGCCCGCCCGCCCCTGTGCACGCCTGACTTGCTCGCACCTCCCGCCCGGGACCCTCCTCGCGCCCGGCCCGCAGCCTCCTTTTCCTCTCCGCAGATGCTGCTGTTTCTTCAAGAGAAGAAAGAGGAAATCTCTGCAGCGGCACAAGTGACCCGGGGTGCCGCCTCGTGACTCCTCCACACAGGCCCTCGGGCGTGAGCTTGTCCAGGAGGCCCCGGCCCACTCACAGCGGCCAGGCCAGACTCCGGGACGAAGACTGGAGGGCGCTGGGCCTGGACCGCCCACCAGCCCTACCCCGGGTCGGGGGTCGCCCCTTCACGTAAGACTTTGGCCGGGTCTCGTCCTCCCTTCCGAGAGCATTAACGATTTAAAACAAGGAAAAAGGAAAGCCAGACGCCCACCCTGCCCCGTCTCTTTGCTGAAGGGAGCAGTGTGAGCTGCGGCCCGGCCGGGGCCCCGCCAGCCCCCGCCCGCCGCCCTTAGTCGTAAAGTCCAGCTTGTCGCCCTCGATCCAAGGCCGTTTTCTCGGG